>NW_028247095.1:0-205258 GCF_964263255.1 Lissotriton vulgaris | reverse complement strand
AATTTCAGGCACAGAAATGACTTTAAACACACTTATTTTAGTTGAAAAAGTAATAACTCACATCCAACCGTCATTTAAAGTCAAAAGATTAAATGTTAAAATTTCATCAATATTGACCATTTTTTCAACGTTCGACTGGTCCGGGGGTCATCGTTTTTCATCAGAAAATTGATTTTTTGGACTCTACCAAAAATGATTCAAAATGTCATTTGGATCGGGCCTCATGTTGAATAACCACTTTTTAAACCCTCACAGTGACCAAAATTGCCATTTTTACAGAGTTTTGCTTACTCAAAATCTTCAATTTTGACCAATTTCAGGCACAGAAATGACTTTAAACACACTTATTTTAGTTGAAAAAGTAATAACTCACATCCAACCGTCATTTAAAGTCAAAAGATTAAATGTTAAAATTTCATCAATATTGACCATTTTTTCAACGTTCGACTGGTCCGGGGTCATCGTTTTTCATCAGAAAATTGATTTTTTGGACTCTACTAAAAATGATTCAAAATGTCATTTGGATCGGGCCTCATGTTGAATAACCACTTTTTAAACCCTCACAGTGACCAAAATTGCCATTTTTACAGAGTTTTGCTTACTCAAAATCTTCAATTTTGACCAATTTCAGGCACAGAAATGACTTTAAACACACTTATTTTAGTTGAAAAAGTAATAACTCACATCCAACCGTCATTTAAAGTCAAAAGATTAAATGTTAAAATTTCATCAATATTGACCATTTTTTCAACGTTCGACTGGTCCGGGGTCATCGTTTTCATCAGAAAATTGATTTTTTGGACTCTACCAAAAATGATTCAAAATGTCATTTTGAATCGGGCCTCATGTTGAATAACCACTTTTTAAACCCTCACAGTGACCAAAACTGCCATTTTTACAGAGTTTTGCTTACTCAAAATCTTCAATTTTGACCAATTTCAGGCACAGAAATGACTTTAAACACACTTATTTTAGTTGAAAAAGTAATAACTCACATCCAACCGTCATTTAAAGTCAAAAGATTAAATGTTAAAATTTCATCAATATTGACCATTTTTTCAACGTTCGACTGGTCCGGGGTCATCGTTTTTCATCAGAAAATTGGATTTTTTGGACTCTACCAAAAATGATTCAAAATGTCATTTGGATCGGGCCTCATGTTGAATAACCACTTTTTAAACCCTCACAGTGACCAAAACTGCCATTTTTACAGAGTTTTGCTTACTCAAAATCTTCAATTTTGACCAATTTCAGGCACAGAAATGACTTTAAACACACTTATTTTAGTTGAAAAAGTAATAACTCACATCCAACCGTCATTTAAAGTCAAAAGATTAAATGTTAAAATTTCATCAATATTGACCATTTTTTCAACGTTCGACTGGTCCGGGGTCATCGTTTTTCATCAGAAAATTGATTTTTTGGACTCTACCAAAAATGATTCAAAATGTCATTTGGATCGGGCCTCATGTTGAATAACCACTTTTTAAACCCTCACAGTGACCAAAATTGCCATTTTTACAGAGTTTTGCTTACTCAAAATCTTCAATTTTTGACCAATTTCAGGCACAGAAATGACTTTAAACACACTTATTCTAGTTGAAAAAGTAATAACTCACATCCAACCGTCATTTAAAGTCAAAAGATTAAATGTTAAAATTTCATCAATATTGACCATTTTTTCAACGTTCGACTGGTCCGGGGTCATCGTTTTTCATCAGAAAATTGATTTTTGGACTCTACCAAAAATGATTCAAAATGTCATTTTTGATCGGGCCTCATGTTGAATAACCACTTTTTAAACCCTCACAGTGACCAAAACTGCCATTTTTACAGAGTTTTGCTTACTCAAAATCTTCAATTTTGACCAATTTCAGGCACAGAAATGACTTTAAACACACTTATTTTAGTTGAAAAAGTAATAACTCACATCCAACCGTCATTTAAAGTCAAAAGATTAAATGTTAAAATTTCATCAATATTGACCATTTTTTCAACGTTCGACTGGTCCGGGGTCATCGTTTTTCATCAGAAAATGGATTTTTTGGACTCTACCAAAAATGATTCAAAATGTCATTTGGATCGGGCCTCATGTTGAATAACCACTTTTTAAACCCTCACAGTGACCAAAACTTGCCATTTTTACAGAGTTTTGCTTACTCAAAATCTTCAATTTTGACCAATTTCAGGCACAGAAATTACTTTAAACACACTTATTTTAGTTGAAAAAGTAATAACTCACATCCAACCGTCATTTAAAGTCAAAAGATTAAAATGTTAAAATTTCATCAATATTGACCATTTTTTCAACGTTCGACTGGTCTGGGGTCATCGTTTTTCATCAGAAATTGATTTTTTGGACTCTACCAAAAATGATTCAAAATGTCATTTGGATCGGGCCTCATGTTGAATAACCACTTTTAAACCCTCACAGTGACCAAAACTGCCATTTTTACAGAGTTTTGCTTACTCAAAATCTTCAATTTTGACCAATTTCAGGCACAGAAATGACTTTAAACACACTTATTTTAGTTGAAAAAGTAATAACTCACATCCAACCGTCATTTAAAGTCAAAAGATTAAATGTTAAAATTTCATCAATATTGACCATTTTTTCAACGTTCGACTGGTCCGGGGGTCATCGTTTTTCATCAGAAAATTGGATTTTTTGGACTCTACCAAAAATGATTCAACATGTCATTTGGATCGGGCCTCATGTTGAATAACCACTTTTTAAACCCTCACAGTGACCAAAACTGCCATTTTTACAGATTTTGCTTACTCAAAATCTTCAATTTTGACCAATTTCAGGCACAGAAATGACTTTAAACACACTTATTTTAGTTGAAAAAGTAATAACTCACATCCAACCGTCATTTAAAGTCAAAAGATTAAATGTTAAAATTTCATCAATATTGACCATTTTTTCAACGTTCGACTGGTCCGGGGTCATCGTTTTTCATCAGAAAATTGATTTTTTGGACTCTACCAAAAATGATTCAAAATGTCATTTGGATCGGGCCTCATGTTGAATAACCACTTTTTAAACCCTCACAGTGACCAAAACTGCCATTTTTACAGAGTTTTGCTTACTCAAAATCTTCAATTTTGACCAATTTCAGGCACAGAAATGACTTTAAACACACTTATTTTAGTTGAAAAAGTAATAACTCACATCCAACCGTCATTTAAAGTCAAAAGATTAAATGTTAAAATTTCATCAATATTGACCATTTTTTCAACGTTCGACTGGTCCGGGGTCATCGTTTTTCATCAGAAAATTGATTTTTTGGACTCTACCAAAAATGATTCAAAATGTCATTTGGATCGGGCCTCATGTTGAATAACCACTTTTTAAACCCTCACAGTGACCAAAATTGCCATTTTTACAGAGTTTTGCTTACTCAAAATCTTCAATTTTGACCAATTTCAGGCACAGAAATGACTTTAAACACACTTATTTTAGTTGAAAAAGTAATAACTCACATCCAACCGTCATTTAAAGTCAAAAGATTAAATGTTAAAATTTCATCAATATTGACCATTTTTTCAACGTTCGACTGGTCCGGGGTCATCGTTTTTCATCAGAAAATTGATTTTTTGGACTCTACCAAAATGATTCAAAATGTCATTTTGATCGGGCCTCATGTTGAATAACCACTTTTTAAACCCTCACAGTGACCAAAACTGCCATTTTTACAGAGTTTTGCTTACTCAAAATCTTCAATTTTGACCAATTTCAGGCACAGAAATGACTTTAAACACACTTATTTTAGTTGAAAAAGTAATAACTCACATCCAACCGTCATTTAAAGTCAAAAGATTAAATGTTAAAATTTCATCAATATTGACCATTTTTTCAACGTTCGACTGGTCCGGGGTCATCGTTTTTCATCAGAAAATTGATTTTTTGGACTCTACCAAAAATGATTCAAAATGTCATTTGGATCGGGCCTCATGTTGAATAACCACTTTTTAAACCCTCACAGTGACCAAAACTGCCATTTTTACAGAGTTTTGCTTACTCAAAATCTTCAATTTTGACCAATTTCAGGCACAGAAATGACTTTAAACACACTTATTTTAGTTGAAAAAGTAATAACTCACATCCAACCGTCATTTAAAGTCAAAAGATTAAATGTTAAAATTTCATCAATATTGACCATTTTTTCAACGTTCGACTGGTCCGGGGTCATCGTTTTTCATCAGAAAATTGATTTTTTGGACTCTACCAAAAATGATTCAAAATGTCATTTGGATCAGGCCTCATGTTGAATAACCACTTTTTAAACCCTCACAGTGCCCAAAACTGCCATTTTTACAGAGTTTTGCTTACTCAAAATCTTCAATTTTGACCAATTTCAGGCACAGAAATGACTTTAAACACACTTATTTTAGTTGAAAAAGTAATAACTCACATCCAACCGTCATTTAAAGTCAAAAGATTAAATGTTAAAATTTCATCAATATTGACCATTTTTTCAACGTTCGACTGGTCCGGGGTCATCGTTTTTCATCAGAAAATTGATTTTTTGGACTCTACCAAAAATGATTCAAAATGTCATTTTGATCGGGCCTCATGTTGAATAACCACTTTTTAAACCCTCACAGTGACCAAAACTGCCATTTTTACAGAGTTTTGCTTACTCAAAATCTTCAATTTTGACCAATTTCAGGCACAGAAATGACTTTAAACACACTTATTTTAGTTGAAAAAGTAATAACTCACATCCAACCGTCATTTAAAGTCAAAAGATTAAATGTTAAAATTTCATCAATATTGACCATTTTTTCAACGTTCGACTGGTCCGGGGTCATCGTTTTTCATCAGAAAATGGATTTTTTGGACTCTACCAAAAATGATTCAAAATGTCATTTGGATCGGGCCTCATGTTGAATAACCACTTTTTAAACCCTCACAGTGACCAAAACTGCCATTTTTACAGAGTTTTGCTTACTCAAAATCTTCAATTTTGACCAATTTCAGGCACAGAAATGACTTTAAACACACTTATTTTAGTTGAAAAAGTAATAACTCACATCCAACCGTCATTTAAAGTCAAAAGATTAAATGTTAAAATTTCATCAATATTGACCATTTTTTCAACGTTCGACTGGTCCGGGGTCATCGTTTTTCATCAGAAAATTGATTTTTTGGACTCTACCAAAAATGATTCAAAATGTCATTTGGATCGGGCCTCATGTTGAATAACCACTTTTTAAACCCTCACAGTGACCAAAATTGCCATTTTTACAGAGTTTTGCTTACTCAAAATCTTCAATTTTGACCAATTTCAGGCACAGAAATGACTTTAAACACACTTATTTTAGTTGAAAAAGTAATAACTCACATCCAACCGTCATTTAAAGTCAAAAGATTAAATGTTAAAATTTCATCAATATTGACCATTTTTTCAACGTTCGACTGGTCCGGGGTCATCGTTTTTCATCAGAAAATTGATTTTTTGGACTCTACCAAAAATGATTCAAAATGTCATTTGGATCGGGCCTCATGTTGAATAACCACTTTTTAAACCCTCACAGTGACCAAAACTGCCATTTTTACAGAGTTTTGCTTACTCAAAATCTTCAATTTTGACCAATTTCAGGCACAGAAATGACTTTAAACACACTTATTTTAGTTGAAAAAGTAATAACTCACATCCAACCGTCATTTAAAGTCAAAAGATTAAATGTTAAAATTTCATCAATATTGACCATTTTTTCAACGTTCGACTGGTCCGGGGTCATCGTTTTTCATCAGAAAATTGATTTTTTGGACTCTACCAAAAATGATTCAAAATGTCATTTGATCGGGCCTCATGTTGAATAACCACTTTTTAAACCCTCACAGTGACCAAAACTGCCATTTTTACAGAGTTTTGCTTACTCAAAATCTTCAATTTTGACCAATTTCAGGCACAGAAATGACTTTAAACACACTTATTTTAGTTGAAAAAGTAATAACTCACATCCAACCGTCATTTAAAGTCAAAAGATTAAATGTTAAAATTTCATCAATATTGACCATTTTTTCAACGTTCGACTGGTCCGGGGTCATCGTTTTTCATCAGAAAATGGATTTTTTGGACTCTACCAAAAATGATTCAAAATGTCATTTGGATCGGGCCTCATGTTGAATAACCACTTTTTAAACCCTCACAGTGACCAAAACTGCCATTTTTACAGAGTTTTGCTTACTCAAAATCTTCAATTTTGACCAATTTCAGGCACAGAAATGACTTTAAACACACTTATTTTAGTTGAAAAAGTAATAACTCACATCCAACCGTCATTTAAAGTCAAAAGATTAAATGTTAAAAATTTCATCAATATTGACCATTTTTTCAACGTTCGACTGGTCCGGGGTCATCGTTTTTCATCAGAAAATTGATTTTTTGGACTCTACCAAAAATGATTCAAAATGTCATTTGGATCGGGCCTCATGTTGAATAACCACTTTTTAAACCCTCACAGTGACCAAAACTGCCATTTTTACAGAGTTTTGCTTACTCAAAATCTTCAATTTTGACCAATTTCAGGCACAGAAATGACTTTAAACACACTTATTTTAGTTGAAAAAGTAATAACTCACATCCAACCGTCATTTAAAGTCAAAAGATTAAATGTTAAAATTTCATCAATATTGACCATTTTTTCAACGTTCGACTGGTCCGGGGTCATCGTTTTTCATCAGAAAATTGATTTTTTGGACTCTACCAAAAATGATTCAAAATGTCATTTGGATCGGGCCTCATGTTGAATAACCACTTTTTAAACCCTCACAGTGACCAAAATTGCCATTTTTACAGAGTTTTGCTTACTCAAAATCTTCAATTTTGACCAATTTCAGGCACAGAAATGACTTTAAACACACTTATTTTAGTTGAAAAAGTAATAACTCACATCCAACCGTCATTTAAAGTCAAAAGATTAAATGTTAAAATTTCATCAATATTGACCATTTTTTCAACGTTCGACTGGTCCGGGGTCATCGTTTTTCATCAGAAAATTGATTTTTTGGACTCTACCAAAAATGATTCAAAATGTCATTTGGATCAGGCCTCATGTTGAATAACCACTTTTTAAACCCTCACAGTGCCCAAAACTGCCATTTTTACAGAGTTTTGCTTACTCAAAATCTTCAATTTTGACCAATTTCAGGCACAGAAATGACTTTAAACACATTTATTTTAGTTGAAAAAGTAATAACTCACATCCAACCGTCATTTAAAGTCAAAAGATTAAATGTTAAAATTTCATCAATATTGACCATTTTTTCAACGTTCGACTGGTCCGGGGTCATCGTTTTTCATCAGAAAATTGATTTTTTGGACTCTACCAAAAATGATTCAAAATGTCATTTTGATCGGGCCTCATGTTGAATAACCACTTTTTAAACCCTCACAGTGACCAAAACTGCCATTTTTACAGAGTTTTGCTTACTCAAAATCTTCAATTTTGACCAATTTCAGGCACAGAAATGACTTTAAACACACTTATTTTAGTTGAAAAAGTAATAACTCACATCCAACCGTCATTTAAAGTCAAAAGATTAAATGTTAAAATTTCATCAATATTGACCATTTTTTCAACGTTCGACTGGTCCGGGGTCATCGTTTTTCATCAGAAAATGGATTTTTTGGACTCTACCAAAAATGATTCAAAATGTCATTTGGATCGGGCCTCATGTTGAATAACCACTTTTTAAACCCTCACAGTGACCAAAACTGCCATTTTTACAGAGTTTTGCTTACTCAAAATCTTCAATTTTGACCAATTTCAGGCACAGAAATGACTTTAAACACACTTATTTTAGTTGAAAAAGTAATAACTCACATCCAACCGTCATTTAAAGTCAAAAGATTAAATGTTAAAATTTCATCAATATTGACCATTTTTTCAACGTTCGACTGGTCCGGGGTCATCGTTTTTCATCAGAAAATTGATTTTTTGGACTCTACCAAAAATGATTCAAAATGTCATTTGGATCGGGCCTCATGTTGAATAACCACTTTTTAAACCCTCACAGTGACCAAAATTGCCATTTTTACAGAGTTTTGCTTACTCAAAATCTTCAATTTTGACCAATTTCAGGCACAGAAATGACTTTAAACACACTTATTTTAGTTGAAAAAGTAATAACTCACATCCAACCGTCATTTAAAGTCAAAAGATTAAATGTTAAAATTTCATCAATATTGACCATTTTTTCAACGTTCGACTGGTCCGGGGTCATCGTTTTTCATCAGAAAATTGATTTTTTGGACTCTACTAAAAATGATTCAAAATGTCATTTGGATCGGGCCTCATGTTGAATAACCACTTTTTAAACCCTCACAGTGACCAAAATTGCCATTTTTACAGAGTTTTGCTTACTCAAAATCTTCAATTTTGACCAATTTCAGGCACAGAAATGACTTTAAACACACTTATTTTAGTTGAAAAAGTAATAACTCACATCCAACCGTCATTTAAAGTCAAAAGATTAAATGTTAAAATTTCATCAATATTGACCATTTTTTCAACGTTCGACTGGTCCGGGGTCATCGTTTTTCATCAGAAAATTGATTTTTTGGACTCTACCAAAAATGATTCAAAATGTCATTTTGATCGGGCCTCATGTTGAATAACCACTTTTTAAACCCTCACAGTGACCAAAACTGCCATTTTTACAGAGTTTTGCTTACTCAAAATCTTCAATTTTGACCAATTTCAGGCACAGAAATGACTTTAAACACACTTATTTTAGTTGAAAAAGTAATAACTCACATCCAACCGTCATTTAAAGTCAAAAGATTAAATGTTAAAATTTCATCAATATTGACCATTTTTTCAACGTTCGACTGGTCCGGGGTCATCGTTTTTCATCAGAAAATGGATTTTTTGGACTCTACCAAAAATGATTCAAAATGTCATTTGGATCGGGCCTCATGTTGAATAACCACTTTTTAAACCCTCACAGTGACCAAAACTGCCATTTTTACAGAGTTTTGCTTACTCAAAATCTTCAATTTTGACCAATTTCAGGCACAGAAATGACTTTAAACACACTTATTTTAGTTGAAAAAGTAATAACTCACATCCAACCGTCATTTAAAGTCAAAAGATTAAATGTTAAAATTTCATCAATATTGACCATTTTTTCAACGTTCGACTGGTCCGGGGTCATCGTTTTTCATCAGAAAATTGATTTTTTGGACTCTACCAAAAATGATTCAAAATGTCATTTGGATCGGGCCTCATGTTGAATAACCACTTTTTAAACCCTCACAGTGACCAAAACTGCCATTTTTACAGAGTTTTGCTTACTCAAAATCTTCAATTTTGACCAATTTCAGGCACAGAAATGACTTTAAACACACTTATTTTAGTTGAAAAAGTAATAACTCACATCCAAACCGTCATTTAAAGTCAAAAGATTAAATGTTAAAATTTCATCAATATTGACCATTTTTTCAACGTTCGACTGGTCCGGGGTCATCGTTTTTCATCAGAAAATGGATTTTTTGGACTCTACCAAAAATGATTCAAAATGTCATTTGGATCGGGCCTCATGTTGAATAACCACTTTTTAAACCCTCACAGTGACCAAAAATTGCCATTTTTACAGAGTTTTGCTTACTCAAAATCTTCAATTTTGACCAATTTCAGGCACAGAAATGACTTTAAACACACTTATTTTAGTTGAAAAAGTAATAACTCACATCCAACCGTCATTTAAAGTCAAAAGATTAAATGTTAAAATTTCATCAATATTGACCATTTTTTCAACGTTCGACTGGTCCGGGGTCATCGTTTTTCATCAGAAAATTGATTTTTTGGACTCTACCAAAAATGATTCAAAATGTCATTTGGATCGGGCCTCATGTTGAATAACCACTTTTTAAACCCTCACAGTGACCAAAATTGCCATTTTTACAGAGTTTTGCTTACTCAAAATCTTCAATTTTGACCAATTTCAGGCACAGAAATGACTTTAAACACACTTATTTTAGTTGAAAAAGTAATAACTCACATCCAACCGTCATTTAAAGTCAAAAGATTAAATGTTAAAATTTCATCAATATTGACCATTTTTTCAACGTTCGACTGGTCCGGGGTCATCGTTTTTCATCAGAAAATTGATTTTTTGGACTCTACCAAAAATGATTCAAAATGTCATTTGGATCGGGCCTCATGTTGAATAACCACTTTTTAAACCCTCACAGTGACCAAAACTGCCATTTTTACAGAGTTTTGCTTACTCAAAATCTTCAATTTTGACCAATTTCAGGCACAGAAATGACTTTAAACACACTTATTTTAGTTGAAAAAGTAATAACTCACATCCAACCGTCATTTAAAGTCAAAAGATTAAATGTTAAAATTTCATCAATATTGACCATTTTTTCAACGTTCGACTGGTCCGGGGTCATCGTTTTTCATCAGAAAATTGATTTTTTGGACTCTACCAAAAATGATTCAAAATGTCATTTGGATCGGGCCTCATGTTGAATAACCACTTTTTAAACCCTCACAGTGACCAAAACTGCCATTTTTACAGAGTTTTGCTTACTCAAAATCTTCAATTTTGACCAATTTCAGGCACAGAAATGACTTTAAACACACTTATTTTAGTTGAAAAAGTAATAACTCACATCCAACCGTCATTTAAAGTCAAAAGATTAAATGTTAAAATTTCATCAATATTGACCATTTTTTCAACGTTCGACTGGTCCGGGGTCATCGTTTTTCATCAGAAAATTGATTTTTTGGACTCTACCAAAAATGATTCAAAATGTCATTTGGATCGGGCCTCATGTTGAATAACCACTTTTTAAACCCTCACAGTGACCAAAACTGCCATTTTTACAGAGTTTTGCTTACTCAAAATCTTCAATTTTGACCAATTTCAGGCACAGAAATGACTTTAAACACACTTATTTTAGTTGAAAAAGTAATAACTCACATCCAACCGTCATTTAAAGTCAAAAGATTAAATGTTAAAATTTCATCAATATTGACCATTTTTTCAACGTTCGACTGGTCCGGGGTCATCGTTTTTCATCAGAAAATTGATTTTTTGGACTCTACCAAAAATGATTCAAAATGTCATTTGGATCGGGCCTCATGTTGAATAACCACTTTTTAAACCCTCACAGTGACCAAAATTGCCATTTTTACAGAGTTTTGCTTACTCAAAATCTTCAATTTTGACCAATTTCAGGCACAGAAATGACTTTAAACACACTTATTTTAGTTGAAAAAGTAATAACTCACATCCAACCGTCATTTAAAGTCAAAAGATTAAATGTTAAAATTTCATCAATATTGACCATTTTTTCAACGTTCGACTGGTCCGGGGTCATCGTTTTTCATCAGAAAATTGATTTTTTGGACTCTACCAAAAATGATTCAAAATGTCATTTGGATCGGGCCTCATGTTGAATAACCACTTTTTAAACCCTCACAGTGACCAAAACTGCCATTTTTACAGAGTTTTGCTTACTCAAAATCTTCAATTTTGACCAATTTCAGGCACAGAAATGACTTTAAACACACTTATTTTAGTTGAAAAAGTAATAACTCACATCCAACCGTCATTTAAAGTCAAAAGATTAAATGTTAAAATTTCATCAATATTGACCATTTTTTCAACGTTCGACTGGTCCGGGGTCATCGTTTTTCATCAGAAAATTGATTTTTTGGACTCTACCAAAAATGATTCAAAATGTCATTTGGATCGGGCCTCATGTTGAATAACCACTTTTTAAACCCTCACAGTGACCAAAACTGCCATTTTTACAGAGTTTTGCTTACTCAAAATCTTCAATTTTGACCAATTTCAGGCACAGAAATGACTTTAAACACACTTATTTTAGTTGAAAAAGTAATAACTCACATCCAACCGTCATTTAAAGTCAAAAGATTAAATGTTAAAATTTCATCAATATTGACCATTTTTTCAACGTTCGACTGGTCCGGGGTCATCGTTTTTCATCAGAAAATTGATTTTTTGGACTCTACCAAAAATGATTCAAAATGTCATTTGGATCGGGCCTCATGTTGAATAACCACTTTTTAAACCCTCACAGTGACCAAAACTTGCCATTTTTACAGAGTTTTGCTTACTCAAAATCTTCAATTTTGACCAATTTCAGGCACAGAAATGACTTTAAACACACTTATTTTAGTTGAAAAAGTAATAACTCACATCCAACCGTCATTTAAAGTCAAAAGATTAAATGTTAAAATTTCATCAATATTGACCATTTTTTCAACGTTCGACTGGTCCGGGGTCATCGTTTTTCATCAGAAAATTGATTTTTTGGACTCTACCAAAAATGATTCAAAATGTCATTTGGATCGGGCCTCATGTTGAATAACCACTTTTTAAACCCTCACAGTGACCAAAATTGCCATTTTTACAGAGTTTTGCTTACTCAAAATCTTCAATTTTGACCAATTTCAGGCACAGAAATGACTTTAAACACACTTATTTTAGTTGAAAAAGTAATAACTCACATCCAACCGTCATTTAAAGTCAAAAGATTAAATGTTAAAATTTCATCAATATTGACCATTTTTTCAACGTTCGACTGGTCCGGGGTCATCGTTTTTCATCAGAAAATGGATTTTTTGGACTCTACCAAAAATGATTCAAAATGTCATTTGGATCGGGCCTCATGTTGAATAACCACTTTTTAAACCCTCACAGTGACCAAAACTGCCATTTTTACAGAGTTTTGCTTACTCAAAATCTTCAATTTTGACCAATTTCAGGCACAGAAATGACTTTAAACACACTTATTTTAGTTGAAAAAGTAATAACTCACATCCAACCGTCATTTAAGTCAAAAGATTAAATGTTAAAATTTCATCAATATTGACCATTTTTTCAACGTTCGACTGGTCCGGGGTCATCGTTTTTCATCAGAAAATTGATTTTTTGGACTCTACCAAAAATGATTCAAAATGTCATTTGGATCGGGCCTCATGTTGAATAACCACTTTTTAAACCCTCACAGTGACCAAAACTGCCATTTTTACAGAGTTTTGCTTACTCAAAATCTTCAATTTTGACCAATTTCAGGCACAGAAATGACTTTAAACACACTTATTTTAGTTGAAAAAGTAATAACTCACATCCAACCGTCATTTAAAGTCAAAAGATTAAATGTTAAAATTTCATCAATATTGACCATTTTTTCAACGTTCGACTGGTCCGGGGTCATCGTTTTTCATCAGAAAATGGATTTTTTGGACTCTACCAAAAATGATTCAAAATGTCATTTGGATCGGGCCTCATGTTGAATAACCACTTTTTAAACCCTCACAGTGACCAAAACTGCCATTTTTACAGAGTTTTGCTTACTCAAAATCTTCAATTTTGACCAATTTCAGGCACAGAAATGACTTTAAACACACTTATTTTAGTTGAAAAAGTAATAACTCACATCCAACCGTCATTTAAAGTCAAAAGATTAAATGTTAAAATTTCATCAATATTGACCATTTTTTCAACGTTCGACTGGTCCGGGGTCATCGTTTTTCATCAGAAAATTGATTTTTTTGGACTCTACCAAAAATGATTCAAAATGTCATTTGGATCGGGCCTCATGTTGAATAACCACTTTTTAAACCCTCACAGTGACCAAAATTGCCATTTTTACAGAGTTTTGCTTACTCAAAATCTTCAATTTTGACCAATTTCAGGCACAGAAATGACTTTAAACACACTTATTTTAGTTGAAAAAGTAATAACTCACATCCAACCGTCATTTAAAGTCAAAAGATTAAATGTTAAAATTTCATCAATATTGACCATTTTTTTCAACGTTCGACTGGTCCGGGGTCATCGTTTTTCATCAGAAAATTGATTTTTTTGGACTCTACCAAAAATGATTCAAAATGTCATTTGGATCGGGCCTCATGTTGAATAACCACTTTTTAAACCCTCACAGTGACCAAAACTGCCATTTTTACAGAGTTTTGCTTACTCAAAATCTTCAATTTTGACCAATTTCAGGCACAGAAATGACTTTAAACACACTTATTTTAGTTGAAAAAGTAATAACTCACATCCAACCGTCATTTAAAGTCAAAAGATTAAATGTTAAAATTTCATCAATATTGACCATTTTTTCAACGTTCGACTGGTCCGGGGTCATCGTTTTTCATCAGAAAATTGATTTTTTGGACTCTACCAAAAATGATTCAAAATGTCATTTTGATCGGGCCTCATGTTGAATAACCACTTTTTAAACCCTCACAGTGACCAAAACTGCCATTTTTACAGAGTTTTGCTTACTCAAAATCTTCAATTTTGACCAATTTCAGGCACAGAAATGACTTTAAACACACTTATTTTAGTTGAAAAAGTAATAACTCACATCCAACCGTCATTTAAAGTCAAAAGATTAAATGTTAAAATTTCATCAATATTGACCATTTTTTCAACGTTCGACTGGTCCGGGGTCATCGTTTTTCATCAGAAAATGGATTTTTTGGACTCTACCAAAAATGATTCAAAATGTCATTTGGATCGGGCCTCATGTTGAATAACCACTTTTTAAACCCTCACAGTGACCAAAACTGCCATTTTTACAGAGTTTTGCTTACTCAAAATCTTCAATTTTGACCAATTTCAGGCACAGAAATGACTTTAAACACACTTATTTTAGTTGAAAAAGTAATAACTCACATCCAACCGTCATTTAAAGTCAAAAGATTAAATGTTAAAATTTCATCAATATTGACCATTTTTTCAACGTTCGACTGGTCCGGGGTCATCGTTTTTCATCAGAAAATTGATTTTTTGGACTCTACCAAAAATGATTCAAAATGTCATTTGGATCGGGCCTCATGTTGAATAACCACTTTTTAAACCCTCACAGTGACCAAAATTGCCATTTTTACAGAGTTTTGCTTACTCAAAATCTTCAATTTTGACCAATTTCAGGCACAGAAATGACTTTAAACACACTTATTTTAGTTGAAAAAGTAATAACTCACATCCAACCGTCATTTAAAGTCAAAAGATTAAATGTTAAAATTTCATCAATATTGACCATTTTTTCAACGTTCGACTGGTCCGGGGTCATCGTTTTTCATCAGAAAATTGATTTTTTGGACTCTACTAAAAATGATTCAAAATGTCATTTGGATCGGGCCTCATGTTGAATAACCACTTTTTAAACCCTCACAGTGACCAAAACTGCCATTTTTACAGAGTTTTGCTTACTCAAAATCTTCAATTTTGACCAATTTCAGGCACAGAAATGACTTTAAACACACTTATTTTAGTTGAAAAAGTAATAACTCACATCCAACCGTCATTTAAAGTCAAAAGATTAAATGTTAAAATTTCATCAATATTGACCATTTTTTCAACGTTCGACTGGTCCGGGGTCATCGTTTTTCATCAGAAAATTGATTTTTTGGACTCTACCAAAAATGATTCAAAATGTCATTTTGGATCGGGCCTCATGTTGAATAACCACTTTTTAAACCCTCACAGTGACCAAAACTGCCATTTTTACAGAGTTTTGCTTACTCAAAATCTTCAATTTTGACCAATTTCAGGCACAGAAATGACTTTAAACACACTTATTTTAGTTGAAAAAGTAATAACTCACATCCAACCGTCATTTAAAGTCAAAAGATTAAATGTTAAAATTTCATCAATATTGACCATTTTTTCAACGTTCGACTGGTCCGGGGTCATCGTTTTTCATCAGAAAATGGATTTTTTGGACTCTACCAAAAATGATTCAAAATGTCATTTGGATCGGGCCTCATGTTGAATAACCACTTTTTAAACCCTCACAGTGACCAAAACTGCCATTTTTACAGAGTTTTGCTTACTCAAAATCTTCAATTTTGACCAATTTCAGGCACAGAAATGACTTTAAACACACTTATTTTAGTTGAAAAAGTAATAACTCACATCCAACCGTCATTTAAAGTCAAAAGATTAAATGTTAAAATTTCATCAATATTGACCATTTTTTCAACGTTCGACTGGTCCGGGGTCATCGTTTTTCATCAGAAAATTGATTTTTTGGACTCTACCAAAAATGATTCAAAATGTCATTTGATCGGGCCTCATGTTGAATAACCACTTTTTAAACCCTCACAGTGACCAAAACTGCCATTTTTACAGAGTTTTGCTTACTCAAAATCTTCAATTTTGACCAATTTCAGGCACAGAAATGACTTTAAACACACTTATTTTAGTTGAAAAAGTAATAACTCACATCCAACCGTCATTTAAAGTCAAAAGATTAAATGTTAAAATTTCATCAATATTGACCATTTTTTCAACGTTCGACTGGTCCGGGGTCATCGTTTTTCATCAGAAAATGGATTTTTTGGACTCTACCAAAAATGATTCAAAATGTCATTTGGATCGGGCCTCATGTTGAATAACCACTTTTTAAACCCTCACAGTGACCAAAACTGCCATTTTTACAGAGTTTTGCTTACTCAAAATCTTCAATTTTGACCAATTTCAGGCACAGAAATGACTTTAAACACACTTATTTTAGTTGAAAAAGTAATAACTCACATCCAACCGTCATTTAAAGTCAAAAGATTAAATGTTAAAATTTCATCAATATTGACCATTTTTTCACGTTCGACTGGTCCGGGGTCATCGTTTTTCATCAGAAAATTGATTTTTTGGA
This sequence comes from Lissotriton vulgaris, assembly GCF_964263255.1. Taxonomy (NCBI): domain Eukaryota; kingdom Metazoa; phylum Chordata; class Amphibia; order Caudata; family Salamandridae; genus Lissotriton; species Lissotriton vulgaris. Next base: position 188,588 of record NW_028247095.1, on the reverse strand, counting down.
CTCTACCAAAAATGATTCAAAATGTCATTTGGATCGGGCCTCATGTTGAATAACCACTTTTTAAACCCTCACAGTGACCAAAATTGCCATTTTTACAGAGTTTTGCTTACTCAAAATCTTCAATTTTGACCAATTTCAGGCACAGAAATGACTTTAAACACACTTATTTTAGTTGAAAAAGTAATAACTCACATCCAACCGTCATTTAAAGTCAAAAGATTAAATGTTAAAATTTCATCAATATTGACCATTTTTTCAACGTTCGACTGGTCCGGGGTCATCGTTTTTCATCAGAAAATTGATTTTTTGGACTCTACCTAAAATGATTCAAAATGTCATTTGGATCGGGCCTCATGTTGAATAACCACTTTTTAAACCCTCACAGTGACCAAAATCTGCCATTTTTACAGAGTTTTGCTTACTCAAAATCTTCAATTTTGACCAATTTCAGGCACAGAAATGACTTTAAACACACTTATTTTAGTTGAAAAAGTAATAACTCACATCCAACCGTCATTTAAAGTCAAAAGATTAAATGTTAAAATTTCATCAATATTGACCATTTTTTCAACGTTCGACTGGTCCGGGGTCATCGTTTTTCATCAGAAAATTGATTTTTTGGACTCTACCAAAAATGATTCAAAATGTCATTTTGATCGGGCCTCATGTTGAATAACCACTTTTTAAACCCTCACAGTGACCAAAACTGCCATTTTTACAGAGTTTTGCTTACTCAAAATCTTCAATTTTGACCAATTTCAGGCACAGAAATGACTTTAAACACACTTATTTTAGTTGAAAAAGTAATAACTCACATCCAACCGTCATTTAAAGTCAAAAGATTAAATGTTAAAATTTCATCAATATTGACCATTTTTTCAACGTTCGACTGGTCCGGGGTCATCGTTTTTCATCAGAAAATGGATTTTTTGGACTCTACCAAAAATGATTCAAAATGTCATTTGGATCGGGCCTCATGTTGAATAACCACTTTTTAAACCCTCACAGTGACCAAAACTGCCATTTTTACAGAGTTTTGCTTACTCAAAATCTTCAATTTTGACCAATTTCAGGCACAGAAATGACTTTAAACACACTTATTTTAGTTGAAAAAGTAATAACTCACATCCAACCGTCATTTAAAGTCAAAAGATTAAATGTTAAAATTTCATCAATATTGACCATTTTTTCAACGTTCGACTGGTCCGGGGTCATCGTTTTTCATCAGAAAATTGATTTTTTGGACTCTACCAAAAATGATTCAAAATGTCATTTGGATCGGGCCTCATGTTGAATAACCACTTTTAAACCCTCACAGTGACCAAAATTGCCATTTTTACAGAGTTTTGCTTACTCAAAATCTTCAATTTTGACCAATTTCAGGCACAGAAATGACTTTAAACACACTTATTTTAGTTGAAAAAGTAATAACTCACATCCAACCGTCATTTAAAGTCAAAAGATTAAATGTTAAAATTTCATCAATATTGACCATTTTTTCAACGTTCGACTGGTCCGGGGTCATCGTTTTTCATCAGAAAATTGATTTTTTGGACTCTACCAAAAATGATTCAAAATGTCATTTGGATCGGGCCTCATGTTGAATAACCACTTTTTAAACCCTCACAGTGACCAAAACTGCCATTTTTACAGAGTTTTGCTTACTCAAAATCTTCAATTTTGACCAATTTCAGGCACAGAAATGACTTTAAACACACTTATTTTAGTTGAAAAAGTAATAACTCACATCCAACCGTCATTTAAAGTCAAAAGATTAAATGTTAAAATTTCATCAATATTGACCATTTTTTCAACGTTCGACTGGTCCGGGGTCATCGTTTTTCATCAGAAAATTGATTTTTTGGACTCTACCAAAAATGATTCAAAATGTCATTTGGATCGGGCCTCATGTTGAATAACCACTTTTTAAACCCTCACAGTGACCAAAATTGCCATTTTTACAGAGTTTTGCTTACTCAAAATCTTCAATTTTGACCAATTTCAGGCACAGAAATGACTTTAAACACACTTATTTTAGTTGAAAAGTAATAACTCACATCCACCGTCATTTAAAGTCAAAAGATTAAATGTTAAAATTTCATCAATATTGACCATTTTTTCAACGTTCGACTGGTCCGGGGTCATCGTTTTTCATCAGAAAATTGATTTTTTGGACTCTACCAAAAATGATTCAAAATGTCATTTGGATCGGGCCTCATGTTGAATAACCACTTTTTAAACCCTCACAGTGACCAAAATTGCCATTTTTACAGAGTTTTGCTTACTCAAAATCTTCAATTTTGACCAATTTCAGGCACAGAAATGACTTTAAACACACTTATTTTAGTTGAAAAAGTAATAACTCACATCCAACCGTCATTTAAAGTCAAAAGATTAAATGTTAAAATTTCATCAATATTGACCATTTTTTCAACGTTCGACTGGTCCGGGGTCATCGTTTTCATCAGAAAATTGATTTTTTGGACTCTACCAAAAATGATTCAAAATGTCATTTTGATCGGGCCTCATGTTGAATAACCACTTTTTAAACCCTCACAGTGACCAAAACTGCCATTTTTACAGAGTTTTGCTTACTCAAAATCTTCAATTTTGACCAATTTCAGGCACAGAAATGACTTTAAACACACTTATTTTAGTTGAAAAAGTAATAACTCACATCCAACCGTCATTTAAAGTCAAAAGATTAAATGTTAAAATTTCATCAATATTGACCATTTTTTCAAACGTTCGACTGGTCCGGGGTCATCGTTTTTCATCAGAAAATTGGATTTTTTGGACTCTACCAAAAATGATTCAAAATGTCATTTGGATCGGGCCTCATGTTGAATAACCACTTTTTAAACCCTCACAGTGACCAAAATTGCCATTTTTACAGAGTTTTGCTTACTCAAAATCTTCAATTTTGACCAATTTCAGGCACAGAATTGACTTTAAACACACTTATTCTAGTTGAAAAAGTAATAACTCACATCCAACCGTCATTTAAAGTCAAAAGATTAAATGTTAAAATTTCATCAATATTGACCATTTTTTCAACGTTCGACTGGTCCGGGGTCATCGTTTTTCATCAGAAAATTGATTTTTTGGACTCTACCAAAAATGATTCAAAATGTCATTTTGATCGGGCCTCATGTTGAATAACCACTTTTTAAACCCTCACAGTGACCAAAACTGCCATTTTTACAGAGTTTTGCTTACTCAAAATCTTCAATTTTGACCAATTTCAGGCACAGAAATGACTTTAAACACACTTATTTTAGTTGAAAAAGTAATAACTCACATCCAACCGTCATTTAAAGTCAAAAGATTAAATGTTAAAATTTCATCAATATTGACCATTTTTTCAACGTTCGACTGGTCCGGGGTCATCGTTTTTCATCAGAAAATTGATTTTTTGGACTCTACCAAAAATGATTCAAAATGTCATTTGGATCGGGCCTCATGTTGAATAACCACTTTTTAAACCCTCACAGTGACCAAAACTGCCATTTTTACAGAGTTTTGCTTACTCAAAATCTTCAATTTTGACCAATTTCAGGCACAGAAATGACTTTAAACACACTTCTTTTAGTTGAAAAAGTAATAACTCACATCCAACCGTTCATTTAAAGTCAAAAGATTAAATGTTAAAATTTCATCAATATTGACCATTTTTTCAACGTTCGACTGGTCCGGGGTCATCGTTTTTCATCAGAAAATTGATTTTTTGGACTCTACCAAAAATGATTCAAAATGTCATTTGGATCGGGCCTCATGTTGAATAACCACTTTTTAAACCCTCACAGTGACCAAAACTGCCATTTTTACAGAGTTTTGCTTACTCAAAATCTTCAATTTTGACAAATTTCAGGCACAGAAATGACTTTAAACACACTTATTTTAGTTGAAAAAGTAATAACTCACATCCAACCGTCATTTAAAGTCAAAAGATTAAATGTTAAAATTTCATCAATATTGACCATTTTTTCAACGTTCGACTGGTCCGGGGTCATCGTTTTTCATCAGAAAATTGATTTTTTGGACTCTACCAAAAATGATTCAAAATGTCATTTGATCGGGCCTCATGTTGAATAACCACTTTTTAAACCCTCACAGTGACCAAAATTGCCATTTTTACAGAGTTTTGCTTACTCAAAATCTTCAATTTTGACCAATTTCAGGCACAGAAATGACTTTAAACACACTTATTTTAGTTGAAAAAGTAATAACTCACATCCAACCGTCATTTAAAGTCAAAAGATTAAATGTTAAAATTTCATCAATATTGACCATTTTTTCAAACGTTCGACTGGTCCGGGGTCATCGTTTTTCATCAGAAAATTGATTTTTTGGACTCTACCAAAAATGATTCAAAATGTCATTTGGATCGGGCCTCATGTTGAATAACCACTTTTTAAACCCTCACAGTGACCAAAATTGCCATTTTTACAGAGTTTTGCTTACTCAAAATCTTCAATTTTGACCAATTTCAGGCACAGAAATGACTTTAAACACACTTATTTTAGTTGAAAAAGTAATAACTCACATCCAACCGTCATTTAAAGTCAAAAGATTAAATGTTAAAATTTCATCAATATTGACCATTTTTTCAACGTTCGACTGGTCCGGGGTCATCGTTTTTCATCAGAAAATGGATTTTTTGGACTCTACCAAAAATGATTTAAAATGTCATTTGGATCGGGCCTCATGTTGAATAACCACTTTTTAAACCCTCACAGTGACCAAAACTGCCATTTTTACAGAGTTTTGCTTACTCAAAATCTTCAATTTTGACCAATTTCAGGCACAGAAATGACTTTAAACACACTTATTTTAGTTGAAAAAGTAATAACTCACATCCAACCGTCATTTAAAGTCAAAAGATTAAATGTTAAAATTTCATCAATATTGACCATTTTTTCAACGTTCGACTGGTCCGGGGTCATCGTTTTTCATCAGAAAATTGATTTTTTGGACTCTACCAAAAATGATTCAAAATGTCATTTGGATCGGGCCTCATGTTGAATAACCACTTTTTAAACCCTCACAGTGACCAAAATTGCCATTTTTACAGAGTTTTGCTTACTCAAAATCTTCAATTTTGACCAATTTCGGGCACAGAAATGACTTTAAACACACTTATTTTAGTTGAAAAAGTAATAACTCACATCCAACCGTCATTTAAAGTCAAAAGATTAAATGTTAAAATTGTATCAATATTGACCATTTTTTCAACGTTCGACTGGTCCGGGGTCATCGTTTTTCATCAGAAAATTGATTTTTTGGACTCTACCAAAAATGATTCAAAATGTCATTTTGATCGGGCCTCATGTTGAATAACCACTTTTTAAACCCTCCCAGTGACCAAAACTGCCATTTTTACAGAGTTTTGCTTACTCAAAATCTTCAATTTTGACCAATTTCAGGCACAGAAATGACTTTAAAACACACTTATTTTAGTTGAAAAAGTAATAACTCACATCCAACCGTCATTTAAAGTCAAAAGATTAAATGTTAAAATTTCATCAATATTGACCATTTTTTCAACGTTCGACTGGTCCGGGGTCATCGTTTTTCATCAGAAAATTGATTTTTTGGACTCTACCAAAAATGATTCAAAATGTCATTTGGATCGGGCCTCATGTTGAATAACCACTTTTTAAACCCTCACAGTGACCAAAATTGCCATTTTTACAGAGTTTTGCTTACTCAAAATCTTCAATTTTGACCAATTTCAGGCACAGAAATGACTTTAAAACACACTTATTTTAGTTGAAAAAGTAATAACTGACATCCAACCGTCATTTAAAGTCAAAAGATTAAATGTTAAAATTTCATCAATATTGACCATTTTTTCAATGTTCGACTTGTCCGGGGTCATCGTTTTTCATCAGAAAATTGATTTTTGGACTCTACCAAAAATGATTCAAAATGTCATTTTGATCGGGCCTCATGTTGAATAACCACTTTTTAAACCCTCACAGTGACCAAAACTGCCATTTTTACAGAGTTTTGCTTACTCAAAATCTTCAATTTTGACCAATTTCAGGCACAGAAATGACTTTAAACACACTTATTTTAGTTGAAAAAGTAATAACTCACATCCAACCGTCAATTAAAGTCAAAAGATTAAATGTTAAAATTTCATCAATATTGACCATTTTTTCAACGTTCGACTGGTCCGGGGTCATCGTTTTTCATCAGAAAATTGATTTTTTGGACTCTACCAAAAATGATTCAAAATGTCATTTTGATCGGGCCTCATGTTGAATAACCACTTTTTAAACCCTCACAGTGACCAAAACTGCCATTTTTACAGAGTTTTGCTTACTCAAAATCTTCAATTTTGACCAATTTCAGGCACAGAAATGACTTTAAACACACTTATTTTAGTTGAAAAAGTAATACCTCACATCCAACCGTCATTTAAAGTCAAAAGATTAATGTTAAAATTTCATCAATATTGACCATTTTTTCAACGTTCGACTGGTCCGGGGTCATCGTTTTTCATCAGAAAATTGATTTTTGGACTCTACCAAAAATGATTCAAAATGTCATTTGGATCGGGCCTCATGTTGAATAACCACTTTTTAAACCCTCACAGTGACCAAAATTGCCATTTTTACAGAGTTTTGCTTACTCAAAATCTTCAATTTTGACCAATTTCAGGCACAGAAATGACTTTAAACACACTTATTTTAGTTGAAAAAGTAATAACTCACATCCAACCGTCATTTAAAGTCAAAAGATTAAATGTTAAAATTTCATCAATATTGACCATTTTTTCAACGTTCGACTGGTCCGGGGTCATCGTTTTTCATCAGAAAATTGATTTTTTGGACTCTACCAAAAATGATTCAAAATGTCATTTGGATCGGGCCTCATGTTGAATAACCACTTTTTAAACCCTCACAGTGACCAAAATTGCCATTTTTACAGAGTTTTGCTTACTCAAAATCTTCAATTTTGACCAATTTCAGGCACAGAAATGACTTTAAACACACTTATTTTAGTTGAAAAAGTAATAACTCACATCCGAACCGTCATTTAAAGTCAAAAGATTAAATGTTAAAATTTCATCAATATTGACCATTTTTTCAACTGTTCGACTGGTCCGGGGTCATCGTTTTTCATCAGAAAATTGATTTTTTGGACTCTACCAAAAATGATTCAAAATGTCATTTTGATCGGGCCTCATGTTGAATAACCACTTTTTAAACCCTCACAGTGACCAAAACTGCCATTTTTACAGAGTTTTGCTTACTCAAAATCTTCAATTTTGACCAATTTCAGGCACAGAAATGACTTTAAACACACTTATTTTAGTTGAAAAAGTAATAACTCACATCCAACCGTCATTTAAAGTCAAAAGATTAAATGTTAAAATTTCATCAATATTGACCATTTTTTCAACGTTCGACTGGTCCGGGGTCATCGTTTTTCATCAGAAAATTGATTTTTTGGACTCTACCAAAAATGATTCAAAATGTCATTTTGATCGGGCCTCATGTTGAATAACCACTTTTTAAACCCTCACAGTGACCAAAACTGCCATTTTTACAGAGTTTTGCTTACTCAAAATCTTCAATTTTGACCAATTTCAGGCACAGAAATGACTTTAAACACACTTATTTTAGTTGAAAAAGTAATAACTCACATCCAACCGTCATTTAAAGTCAAAAGATTAAATGTTAAAATGTCATCAATATTGACCATTTTTTCAACGTTCGACTGGTCCGGGGTCATCGTTTTTCATCAGAAAATTGATTTTTTGGACTCTACCAAAAATGATTCAAAATGTCATTTGGATCGGGCCTCATGTTGAATAACCACTTTTTAAACCCTCACAGTGACCAAAACTGCAATTTTTACAGAGTTTTGCTTACTCAAAATCTTCAATTTTGACCAATTTCAGGCACAGAAATGACTTTAAACACACTTATTTTAGTTGAAAAAGTAATAACTCACATCCAACCGTCATTTAAAGTCAAAAGATTAAATGTTAAAATTTCATCAATATTGACCATTTTTTCAACGTTCGACTGGTCCGGGGTCATCGTTTTTCATCAGAAAATGGATTTTTTGGACTCTACCAAAAATGATTCAAAATGTCATTTGGATCGGGCCTCATGTTGAATAACCACTTTTTAATCCCTCACAGTGACCAAAACTGCCATTTTTACAGAGTTTTGCTTACTCAAAATCTTCAATTTTGACCAATTTCAGGCACAGAAATGACTTTAAACACACTTATTTTAGTTGAAAAAGTAATAACTCACATCCAACCGTCATTTAAAGTCAAAAGATTAAATGTTAAAATTTCATCAATATTGACCATTTTTTTCAACGTTCGACTGGTCCGGGGTCATCGTTTTTCATCAGAAAATGGATTTTTTGGACTCTACCAAAAATGATTCAAAATGTCATTTGGGATCGGGCCTCATGTTGAATAACCACTTTTTAAACCCTCACAGTGACCAAAACTGCCATTTTTACAGAGTTTTGCTTACTCAAAATCTTCAATTTTGACCAATTTCAGGCACAGAAATGACTTTAAACACACTTATTTTAGTTGAAAAAGTAATAACTCACATCCAACCGTCATTTAAAGTCAAAAGATTAAATGTTAAAATTTCATCAATATTGACCATTTTTTCAACGTTTGACTGGTCCGGGGTCATCGTTTTTTCATCAGAAAATTGATTTTTTGGACTCTACCAAAAATGATTCAAAATGTCATTTGGATCGGGCCTCATGTTGAATAACCACTTTTTAAACCCTCACAGTGACCAAAATTACCATTTTTACAGAGTTTTGCTTACTCAAAATCTTCAATTATGACCAATTTCAGGCACAGAAATGACTTTACACACTTATTTTAGTTGAAAAAGTAATAACTCACATCCAACCGTCATTTAAAGTCAAAAGATTAAATGTTAAAATTTCATCAATATTGACCATTTTTTCAACGTTCGACTGGTCCGGGCTCATCGTTTTTCATCAGAAAATTGATTTTTTGGACTCTACCAAAAATGATTCAAAATGTCATTTTGATCGGGCCTCATGTTGAATAACCACTTTTTAAACCCTCACAGTGACAGAAACTGCCATTTTTACAGAGTTTTGCTTACTCAAAATCTTCAATTTTGACCAATTTCAGGCACAGAAATGACTTTAAACACACTTATTTTAGTTGAAAAAGTAATAACTCACATCCAACCGTCATTTAAAGTCAAAAGATTAAATGTTAAAATTTCATCAATATTGACCATTTTTTCAACGTTCGACTGGTCCGGGGTCATCGTTTTTCATCAGAAAATGGATTTTTTGGACTCTACCAAAAATGATTCAAAATGTCATTTGGATCGGGCCTCATGTTGAATAACCACTTTTTAAACCCTCACAGTGACCAAAACTGCCATTTTTACAGAGTTTTGCTTACTCAAAATCTTCAATTTTGACCAATTTCAGGCACAGAAATGACTTTAAACACACTTATTTTAGTTGAAAAAGTAATAACTCACATCCAACCGTCATTTAAAGTCAAAAGATTAAATGTTAAAATTTCATCAATATTGACCATTTTTTCAACGTTCGACTGGTCCGGGGTCATCGTTTTTCATCAGAAAATGGATTTTTTGGACTCTACAAAAAATGATTCAAAATGTCATTTGGATCGGGCCTCATGTTGAATAACCACTTTTTAAACCCTCACAGTGACCAAAACTGCCATTTTTACAGAGTTTTGCTTTCTCAAAATCTTCAATTTTGACCAATTTCAGGCACAGAAATGACTTTAAACACACTTATTTTAGTTGAAAAAGTAATAACTCACATCCAACCGTCATTTAAAGTCAAAAGATTAAATGTTAAAATTTCATCAATATTGACCATTTTTTCAAAGTTCGACTGGTCCGGGGTCATCGTTTTTCATCAGAAAATTGATTTTTTGGACTCTACCAAAAATGATTCAAAATGTCATTTTGATCGGGCCTCATGTTGAATAACCACTTTTTAAACCCTCACAGTGACCAAAACTGCCATTTTTACAGAGTTTTGCTTACTCAAAATCTTCAATTTTGACCAATTTCAGGCACAGAAATGACTTTAAACACACTTATTTTAGTTGAAAAAGTAATAACTCACATCCAACCGTCCTTTAAAGTCAAAAGATTAAACGTTAAAATTTCATCAATATTGACCATTTTTTCAACGTTCGACTGGTCCGGGGTCATCGTTTTTCATCAGAAAATGGATTTTTTGGACTCTACCAAAAATGATTCAAAATGTCATTTGGATCGGGCCTCATGTTGAATAACCACTTTTTAAACCCTCACAGTGACCAAAACTGCCATTTTTACAGAGTTTTGCTTACTCAAAATCTTCAATTTTGACCAATTTCAGGCACAGAAATGACTTTACACACACTTATTTTAGTTGAAAAAGTAATAACTCACATCCAACCGTCATTTAAAGTCAAAAGATTAAATGTTAAAATTTCATCAATATTGACCATTTTTTCAACGTTCGACTGGTCCGGGGTCATCGTTTTTCATCAGAAATTGATTTTTTGGACTCTACCAAAAAATGACTCAAAATGTCATTTTGATCGGGCCTCATGTTGAATAACCACTTTTTAAACCCTCACTGTGACCAAAACTGCCATTTTTACAGAGTTTTGCTTACTCAAAATCTTCAATTTTGACCAATTTCAGGCACAGAAATGACTTTAAACACACTTATTTTAGTTGAAAAAGTAATAACTCACATCCAACCGTCATTTAAAGTCAAAAGATTAAATGTTAAAATTTCATCAATATTGACCATTTTTTCAACGTTCGACTGGTCCGGGGTCATCGTTTTTCATCAGAAAATTGATTTTTTGGACTCTACCAAAAATGATTCAAAATGTCATTTGGATCGGGCCTCATGTTGAATAACCACTTTTTAATCCCTCACAGTGACCAAAACTGCCATTTTTACAGAGTTTTGCTTACTCAAAATCTTCAATTTTGACCAATTTCAGGCACAGAAATGACTTTAAACACACTTATTTTAGTTGAAAAAGTAATAACTCACATCCAACCGTCATTTAAAGTCAAAAGATTAAATGTTAAAATTTCATCAATATTGACCATTTTTTCAACGTTCGACTGGTCCGGGGTCATCGTTTTTCATCAGAAAATTGATTTTTTGGACTCTACCAAAAATGATTCAAAATGTCATTTGGATCGGGCCTCATGTTGAATAACCACTTTTTAAACCCTCACAGTGACCAAAATTGCCATTTTTACAGAGTTTTGCTTACTCAAAATCTTCAATTTTGACCAATTTCAGGCACAGAAATGACTTTAAACACACTTATTTTAGTTGAAAAAGTAATAACTCACATCCAACCGTCATTTAAAGTCAAAAGATTAAATGTTAAAATTTCATCAATATTGACCATTTTTTCAACGTTCGACTGGTCCGGGGTCATCGTTTTTCATCAGAAAATTGATTTTTTGGACTCTACCAAAAATGATTCAAAATGTCATTTTGATCGGGCCTCATGTTGAATAACCACTTTTTAAACCCTCACAGTGACCAAAACTGCCATTTTTACAGAGTTTTGCTTACTCAAATCTTCAATTTTGACCAATTTCAGGCACAGAAATGACTTTAAACACACTTATTTTAGTTGAAAAAGTAATAACTCACATCCAACCGTCATTTAAAGTCAAAAGATTAAATGTTAAAATTTCATCAATATTGACCATTTTTTCAACGTTCGACTGGTCCGGGGTCATCGTTTTTCATCAGAAAATGGATTTTTTGGACTCTACCAAAAATGATTCAAAATGTCATTTGGATCGGGCCTCATGTTGAATAACCACTTTTTAATCCCTCACAGTGACCAAAACTGCCATTTTTACAGAGTTTTGCTTACTCAAAATCTTCAATTTTGACCAATTTCAGGCACAGAAATGACTTTAAACACACTTATTTTAGTTGAAAAAGTAATAACTCACATCCAACCGTCATTTAAAGTCAAAAGATTAAATGTTAAAATTTCATCAATATTGACCATTTTTTCAACGTTCGACTGGTCCGGGGTCATCGATTTTTCATCAGAAAATTGATTTTTTGGACTCTACCAAAAATGATTCAAAATGTCATTTGGATCGGGCCTCATGTTGAATAACCACTTTTTAAACCCTCACAGTGACCAAAATTGCCATTTTTACAGAGTTTTGCTTACTCAAAATCTTCAATTTTGACCAATTTCAGGCACAGAAATGACTTTAAACACACTTATTTTAGTTGAAAAAGTAATAACTCACATCCAACCGTCATTTAAAGTCAAAAGATTAAATGTTAAAATTTCATCAATATTGACCATTTTTTCAACGTTCGACTGGTCCGGGGTCATCGTTTTTCATCAGAAAATTGATTTTTTGGACTCTACCAAAAATGATTCAAAATGTCATTTTGATCGGGCCTCATGTTGAATAACCACTTTTTAAACCCTCACAGTGACCAAAACTGCCATTTTTACAGAGTTTTGCTTACTCAAAATCTTCAATTTTGACCAATTTCAGGCACAGAAATGACTTTAAACACACTTATTTTAGTTGAAAAAGTAATAACTCACATCCAACCGTCATTTAAAGTCAAAAGATTAAATGTTAAAATTTCATCAATATTGACCATTTTTTCAACGTTCGACTGGTCCGGGGTCATCGTTTTTCATCAGAAAATTGATTTTTTGACTCTACCAAAATGATTCAAAATGTCATTTGGATCGGGCCTCATGTTGAATAACCACTTTTTAAACCCTCACAGTGACCAAAATTGCCATTTTTACAGAGTTTTGCTTACTCAAAATCTTCAATTTTGACCAATTTCAGGCACAGAAATGACTTTAAACACACTTATTTTAGTTGAAAAAGTAATAACTCACATCCAAACCATCATTTAAAGTCAAAAGATTAAATGTTAAAATTTCATCAATATTGACCATTTTTTCAACGTTCGACTGGTCCGGGGTCATCGTTTTTCATCAGAAAATTGATTTTTTGGACTCTACCAAAAATGATTCAAAATGTCATTTTGATCGGGCCTCATGTTGAATAACCACTTTTTAAACCCTCACAGTGACCAAAACTGCCATTTTTACAGAGTTTTGCTTACTCAAAATCTTCAATTTTGACCAATTTCAGGCACAGAAATGACTTTAAACACACTTATTTTAGTTGAAAAAGTAATAACTCACATCCAACCGTCATTTAAAGTCAAAAGATTAAATGTTAAAATTTCGTCAATATTGACCATTTTTTCAACGTTCGACTGGTCCGGGGTCATCGTTTTTCATCAGAAAATTGATTTTTTGGACTCTACCAAAAATGATTCAAAATGTCATTTTGATCGGGCCTCATGTTGAATAACCACTTTTTAAACCCTCACAGTGACCAAAACTGCCATTTTTACAGAGTTTTGCTTACTCAAAATCTTCAATTTTGACCAATTTCAGGCACAGAAATGACTTTAAACACACTTATTTTAGTTGAAAAAGTAATAACTCACATCCAACCGTCATTTAAAGTCAAAAGATTAAATGTTAAAATTTCGTCGATATTGACCATTTTTTCAACGTTCGACTGGTCCGGGGTCATCGTTTTTCATCAGAAAATTGATTTTTTGGACTCTACCAAAAATGATTCAAAATGTCATTTTGATCGGGCCTCATGTTGAATAACCACTTTTTAAACCCTCACAGTGACCAAAACTGCCATTTTTACAGAGTTTTGCTTACTCAAAATCTTCAATTTTGACCAATTTCAGGCACAGAAATGACTTTAAACACACTTATTTTAGTTGAAAAAGTAATAACTCACATCCAACCTGTCATTTAAAGTCAAAAGATTAAATGTTAAAATTTCATCAATATTGACCATTTTTTCAACGTTCGACTGGTCCGGGGTCATCGTTTTTCATCAGAAAATTGATTTTTTGGACTCTACCAAAAATGATTCAAAATGTCATTTTGATCGGGCCTCATGTTGAATAACCACTTTTTAAACCCTCACAGTGACCAAAACTGCCATTTTTTACAGAGTTTTGCTTACTCAAAATCTTCAATTTTGACCAATTTCAGGCACAGAAATGACTTTAAACACACTTATTTTAGTTGAAAAAGTAATAACTCACATCCAACCGTCATTTAAAGTCAAAAGATTAAATGTTAAAATTTCATCAATATTGACCATTTTTTCAACGTTCGACTGGTCCGGGGTCATCGTTTTTCATCAGAAAATTGATTTTTTGGACTCTACCAAAAATGATTCAAAATGTCATTTGGATCGGGCCTCATGTTGAATAACCACTTTTTAAACCCTCAAAGTGACCAAAACTGCCATTTTTACAGAGTTTTGCTTACTCAAAATCTTCAATTTTGACCAATTTCAGGCACAGAAATGACTTTAAACACACTTATTCTAGTTGAAAAAGTAATAACTCACATCCAACCGTCATTTAAAGTCAAAAGATTAAATGTTAAAATTTCATCAATATTGACCATTTTTTCAACGTTCGACTGGTCATCGTTTTTCATCAGAAAATGGATTTTTTGGACTCTACCAAAAATGATTCAAAATGTCATTTGGATCGGGCCTCATGTTGAATAACCACTTTTTAAACCCTCACAGTGACCAAAACTGCCATTTTTACAGAGTTTTGCTTACTCAAAATCTTCAATTTTGACAAATTTCAGGCAAAGAAATGACTTTAAACACACTTATTTTAGTTGAAAAAGTAATAACTCACATCCAACCGTCATTTAAAGTCAAAAGATTAAATGTTAAAATTTCATCAATATTGACCATTTTTTCAACGTTCGACTGGTCCGGGGTCATCGTTTTTCATCAGAAAATTGATTTTTTGGACTCTACCAAAAATGATTCAAAATGTCATTTGGATCGGGCCTCATGTTGAATAACCACTTTTTAATCCCTCACAGTGACCAAAACTGCCATTTTTACAGAGTTTTGCTTACTCAAAATCTTCAATTTTGACCAATTTCAGGCACAGAAATGACTTTAAACACACTTCTTTTAGTTGAAAAAGTAATAACTCACATCCAAACCCGTTATTTAAAGTCAAAAGATTAAATGTTAAAATTTCATCAATATTGACCATTTTTTCAACGTCCGACTGGTCCGGGGTCATCGTTTTTCATCAGAATATTGATTTTTTGGACTCTACCAAAAATGATTCAAAATGTCATTTGGATCGGGCCTCATGTTGAATAACCACTTTTTAAACCCTCACAGTGACCAAAATTGCCATTTTTTACAGAGTTTTGCTTACTCAAAATCTTCAATTTTGACAAATTTCAGGCACAGAAATGACTTTAAACACACTTATTTTAGTTGAAAAAGTAATAACTCACATCCAACCGTCATTTAAAGTCAAAAGATTAAATGTTAAAATTTCATCAATATTGACCATTTTTTCAACGTTCGACTGGTCCGGGGTCATCGTTTTTCATCAGAAAATTGATTTTTGGACTCTACCAAAAATGATTCAAAATGTCATTTTGATCGGGCCTCATGTGAATAACCACTTTTTAAAACCCTCACAGTGACCAAAACTGCCATTTTTACAGAGTTTTGCTTACTCAAAATCTTCAATTTTGACCAATTTCAGGCACAGAAATGACTTTAAACACACTTATTTTAGTTGAAAAAGTAATAACTCACATCCAACCGTCATTTAAAGTCAAAAGATTAAATGTTAAAATTTCATCAATATTGACCATTTTTTCAACGTTCGACTGGTCCGGGGTCATCGTTTTTCATCAGAAAATTGATTTTTGGACTCTACCAAAAATGATTCAAAATGTCATTTGGATCGGGCCTCATGTTGAATAACCACTTTTTAAACCCTCACAGTGACCAAAATTGCCATTTTTACAGAGTTTTGCTTACTCAAAATCTTCAATTTTGACCAATTTCAGGCACAGAAATGACTTTAAAACACACTTATTTTAGTTGAAAAAGTAATACCTCACATCCAACCGTCATTTAAAGTCAAAAGATTAAATGTTAAAATTTTATCAATATTGACCATTTTTTCAACGTTCGACTGGTCCGGGGTCATCGTTTTTCATCAGAAAATTGATTTTTTGGACTCTACCAAAAATGATTCAAAATGTCATTTTGATCGGGCCTCATGTTGAATAACCACTTTTTAAACCCTCACAGTGACCAAAACTGCCATTTTTACAGAGTTTTGCTTACTCAAAATCTTCAATTTTTACCAATTTCAGGCACAGAAATGACTTTAAACACACTTATTTTAGTTGAAAAAGTAATAACTCACATCCAACCGTCATTTAAAGTCAAAAGATTAAATGTTAAAATTTCATCAATATTGACCATTTTTTCAACGTTCGACTGGTCCGGGGTCATCGTTTTTCATCAGAAAATTGATTTTTTGGACTCTACCAAAAATGATTCAAATGTAATTTTGATCGGGCCTCATGTTGAATAACCACTTTTTAAACCCTCACAGTGACCAAAACTGCCATTTTTACAGAGTTTTGCTTTCTCAAAATCTTTAATTTTGACCAATTTCAGGCACAGAAATGACTTTAAACACACTTATTTTAGTTGAAAAAGTAATAACTCACATCCAACCGTCATTTAAAGTCAAAAGATTAAATGTTAAAATTTCATCAATATTGACCATTTTTTCAACGTTCGACTGGTCCGGGGTCATCGTTTTTCATCAGAAAATGGATTTTTTGGACTCTACCAAAAATGATTCAACATGTCATTTGGATCAGGCCTCATGTTGAATAACCACTTTTTAAACCCTCACAGTGACCAAAACTGCCATTTTTACAGTTTGCTTACTCAAAATCTTCAATTTTGACCAATTTCAGGCACAGAAATGACTTTAAACACACTTATTTTAGTTGAAAAAGTAATAACTCACATCCAACCGTCATTTAAAGTCAAAAGATTAAATGTTAAAATTTCATCAATATTGACCATTTTTTCAACGTTCGACTGGTCCGGGGTCATCGTTTTTCATCAGAAAATTGATTTTTTGGACTCTACCAAAAATGATTCAAAATGTCATTTGGATCGGGCCTCATGTTGAATAACCACTTTTTAATCCCTCACAGTGACCAAAACTGCCATTTTTACAGAGTTTTGCTTACTCAAAATCTTCAATTTTGACCAATTTCAGGCACAGAAATGACTTTAAACACACTTATTTTAGTTGAAAAAGTAATAACTCACATCCAACCGTCATTTAAAGTCAAAAGATTAAATGTTAAAATTTCATCAATATTGACCATTTTTTCAACGTTCGACTGGTCCGGGGTCATCGTTTTTCATCAGAATATTGATTTTTTGGACTCTACCAAAATGATTCAAAATGTCATTTGGATCGGGCCTCATGTTGAATAACCACTTTTTAAACCCTCACAGTGACCAAAATTGCCATTTTTACAGAGTTTTGCTTACTCAAAATCTTCAATTTTGACCAATTTCAGGCACAGAAATGACTTTAAACACACTTATTGTAGTTGAAAAAGTAATAACTCACATCCAACCGTCATTTAAAGTCAAAAGATTAAATGTTAAAATTTCATCAATATTGACCATTTTTTCAACGTTCGACTGGTCCGGGGTCATCGTTTTTCATCAGAAAATTGATTTTTTGGACTCTACCAAAAATGATTTAAAATGTCATTTTGATCGGGCCTCATGTTGAATAACCACTTTTTAAACCCTCACAGTGACCAAAACTGCCATTTTTACAGAGTTTTGCTTACTCAAAATCTTCAATTTTGACCAATTTCAGGCACAGAAATGACTTTAAACACACTTATTTTAGTTGAAAAAGTAATAACTCACATCCAACCGTCATTTAAAGTCAAAAGATTAAATGTTAAAATTTCATCAATATTGACCATTTTTTCAACGTTCGACTGGTCCGGGGTCATCGTTTTTCATCAGAAAATTGATTTTTTGGACTCTACCAAAAATGATTCAAAATGTCATTTGGATCGGGCCTCATGTTGAATAACCACTTTTTAAACCCTCACAGTGACCAAAATTGCCATTTTTACAGAGTTTTGCTTACTCAAAATCTTCAATTTTGACCAATTTCAGGCACAGAAATGACTTTAAACACACTTATTTTAGTTGAAAAAGTAATAACTCACATCCAACCGTCATTTAAAGTCAAAAGGATTAAATGTTAAAATTTCATCAATATTGACCATTTTTTCAACGTTCGACTGGTCCGGGGTCATCGTTTTTCATCAGAAAATTGATTTTTTGGACTCTACCAAAAATGATTCAAAATGTCATTTTGATCGGGCATCATGTTGAATAACCACTTTTTAAACCCTCACAGTGACCAAAACTGCCATTTTTACAGAGTTTTGCTTACTCAAAATCTTCAATTTTGACCAATTTCAGGCACAGAAATGACTTTAAACACACTTATTTTAGTTGAAAAAGTAATAACTCACATCCAACCGTCATTTAAAGTCAAAAGATTAAATGTTAAAATTTCGTCAATATTGACCATTTTTTCAACGTTCGACTGGTCCGGGGTCATCGTTTTTCATCAGAAAATTGATTTTTTGGACTCTACCAAAAATGATTCAAAATGTCATTTTGATCGGGCCTCATGTTGAATAACCACTTTTTAAACCCTCACAGTGACCAAAACTGCCATTTTTACAGAGTTTTGCTTACTCAAAATCTTCAATTTTGACCAATTTCAGGCACAGAAATGACTTTAAACACACTTATTTTAGTTGAAAAAGTAATACCTCACATCCAACCGTCATTTAAAGTCAAAAGATTAAATGTTAAAATTTCATCAATATTGACCATTTTTTCAACGTTCGACTGGTCCGGGGTCATCGTTTTTCATCAGAAAATTGATTTTTTGGACTCTACCAAAAATGATTCAAAATGTCATTTGGATCGGGCCTCATGTTGAATAACCACTTTTTAAACCCTCACAGTGACCAAAATTGCCATTTTTACAGAGTTTTGCTTACTCAAAATCTTCAATTTTGACCAATTTCAGGCACAGAAATGACTTTAAACACACTTATTTTAGTTGAAAAAGTAATAACTCACATCCAACCGTCATTTAAAGTCAAAAGATTAAATGTTAAAATTTCATCAATATTGACCATTTTTTCAACGTTCGACTGGTCCGGGGTCATCGTTTTTCATCAGAAAATTGATTTTTTGGACTCTACCAAAATGATTCAAAATGTCATTTTGATCGGGCTTCATGTTGAATAACCACTTTTTAAACCCTCACAGTGACCAAAACTGCCGTTTTTACAGAGTTTTGCTTACTCAAAATCTTCAATTTTGACCAATTTCAGGCACAGAAATGACTTTAAACACACTTATTTTAGTTGAAAAAGTAATAACTCACATCCAACCGTCATTTAAATTCAAAAGATTAAATGTTAAAATTTCATCAATATTGACCATTTTTTCAACGTTCGACTGGTCCGGGGTCATCGTTTTTCATCAGAAAATTGATTTTTTGGACTCTACCAAAAATGATTCAAAATGTCATTTGGATCGGGCCTCATGTTGAATAACCACTTTTTAATCCCTCACAGTGACCAAAACTGCCATTTTTACAGAGTTTTGCTTACTCAAAATCTTCAATTTTGACCAATTTCAGGCACAGAAATGACTTTAAACACACTTATTTTAGTTGAAAAAGTAATAACTCACATCCAACCGTCATTTAAAGTCAAAAGATTAAATGTTAAAATTTCATCAATATTGACCATTTTTTCAACGTTCGACTGGTCCGGGGTCATCGTTTTTCATCAGAAAATTGATTTTTTGGACTCTACCAAAAATGATTCAAAATGTCATTTTGATCGGGCCTCATGTTGAATAACCACTTTTTAAACCCTCACAGTGACCAAAACTGCCATTTTTACAGAGTTTTGCTTACTCAAAATCTTCAATTTTGACCAATTTCAGGCACAGAAATGACTTTAAACACACTTATTTTAGTTGAAAAAGTAATAACTCACATCCAACCGTCATTTAAAGTCAAAAGATTAAATGTTAAAATTTCGTCAATATTGACCATTTTTTCAACGTTCGACTGGTCCGGGGTCATCGTTTTTCATCAGAAAATTGATTTTTTGGACTCTACCAAAAATAATTCAAAATGTCATTTTGATCGGGCCTCATGTTGAATAACCACTTTTTAAACCCTCACAGTGACCAAAACTGCCATTTTTACAGAGTTTTGCTTACTCAAAATCTTCAATTTTGACCAATTTCAGGCACAGAAATGACTTTAAACACACTTATTTTAGTTGAAAAAGTAATACCTCACATCCAACCGTCATTTAAAGTCAAAAGATTAAATGTTAAAATTTCATCAATATTGACCATTTTTTCAACGTTCGACTGGTCCGGGGTCATCGTTTTTCATCAGAAAATTGATTTTTTGGACTCTACCAAAAATGATTCAAAATGTCATTTGGATCGGGCCTCATGTTGAATAACCACTTTTTAAACCCTCACAGTGACCAAAATTGCCATTTTTACAGAGTTTTGCTTACTCAAAATCTTCAATTTTGACCAATTTCAGGCACAGAAATGACTTTAAACACACTTATTTTAGTTGAAAAAGTAATAACTCACATCCAACCGTCATTTAAAGTCAAAAGATTAAATGTTAAAATTTCATCAATATTGACCATTTTTTCAACGTTCGACTGGTCCGGGGTCATCGTTTTTCATCAGAAAATTGATTTTTTGGACTCTACCAAAAATAATTCAAAATGTCATTTGGATCGGGCCTCATGTTGAATAACCACTTTTTAAACCCTCACAGTGACCAAAATTGCCATTTTTACAGAGTTTTGCTTACTCAAAATCTTCAATTTTGACCAATTTCAGGCACAGAAATGACTTTAAACACACTTATTTTAGTTGAAAAAGTAATAACTCACATCCAACCGTCATTTAAAGTCAAAAGATTAAATGTTAAAATTTCATCAATATTGACCATTTTTTCAACGTTCGACTGGTCCGGAGTCATCGTTTTTCATCAGAAAATTGATTTTTTGGACTCTACCAAAAATGATTCAAAATGTCATTTGGATCGGGCCTCATGTTGAATAACCACTTTTTAAACCCTCACAGTGACCAAAATTGCCATTTTTACAGAGTTTTGCTTACTCAAAATCTTCAATTTTGACCAATTTCAGGCACAGAAATTACTTTAAACACACTTATTTTAGTTGAAAAAGTAATAACTCACATCCAACCGTCATTTAAAGTCAAAAGATTAAATGTTAAAATTTCATCAATATTGACCATTTTTTCAACGTTCGACTGGTCCGGGGTCATCGTTTTTCATCAGAAAATTGATTTTTTGGACTCTACCAAAAATGATTCAAAATGTCATTTTGATCGGGCCTCATGTTGAATAACCACTTTTTAAACCCTCACAGTGACCAAAACTGCCATTTTTACAGAGTTTTGCTTACTCAAAATCTTCAATTTTGACCAATTTCAGGCACAGAAATGACTTTAAACACACTTATTTTAGTTGAAAAAGTAATAACTCACATCCAACCGTCATTTAAAGTCAAAAGATTAAATGTTAAAATTTCATCAATATTGACCATTTTTTCAACGTTCGACTGGTCCGGGGTCATCGTTTTTCATCAGAAAATGGATTTTTTGGACTCTACCAAAAATGATTCAAAATGTCATTTGGATTGGGCCTCATGTTGAATAACCACTTTTTAAACCCTCACAGTGACCAAAACTGCCATTTTTACAGAGTTTTGCTTACTCAAAATCTTCAATTTTGACCAATTTCAGGCACAGAAATGACTTTAAACACACTTATTTTAGTTGAAAAAGTAATAACTCACATCCAACCGTCATTTAAAGTCAAAAGATTAAATGTTAAAATTTCATCAATATTGACCATTTTTTCAACGTTCGACTGGTCCGGGGTCATCGTTTTTCATCAGAAAATTGATTTTTTGGACTCTACCAAAAATGATTCAAAATGTCATTTTGATCGGGCCTCATGTTGAATAACCACTTTTTAAACCCTCACAGTGACCAAAACTGCCATTTTTCCAGAGTTTTGCTTACTCAAAATCTTCAATTTTGACCAATTTCAGGCACAGAAATGACTTTAAACACACTTATTTTAGTTGAAAAAGTAATAACTCACATCCAACCGTCATTTAAAGTCAAAAGATTAAATGTTAAAATTTCATCAATATTGACCATTTTTTCAACGTTCGACTGGTCCGGGGTCATCGTTTTTCATCAGAAAATGGATTTTTTGGACTCTACCAAAAATGATTCAAAATGTCATTTGGATCGGGCCTCATGTTGAATAACCACTTTTTAAACCCTCACACTGACCAAAACTGCCATTTTTACAGAGTTTTGCTTACTCAAAATCTTCAATTTTGACCAATTTCAGGCACAGAAATGACTTTAAACACACTTATTTTAGTTGAAAAAGTAATAACTCACATCCAACCGTCATTTAAAGTCAAAAGATTAAATGTTAAAATTTCATCAATATTGACCATTTTTTCAACGTTCGACTGGTCCGGGGTCATCGTTTTTCATCAGAAAATTGATTTTTTGGACTCTACCAAAAATGATTCAAAATGTCATTTGGATCGGGCCTCATGTTGAATAACCACTTTTTAATCCCTCACAGTGACCAAAACTGCCATTTTTACAGAGTTTTGCTTACTCAAAATCTTCAATTTTGACCAATTTCAGGCACAGAAATGACTTTAAACACACTTATTTTAGTTGAAAAAGTAATAACTCACATCCAACCGTCATTTAAAGTCAAAAGATTAAATGTTAAAATTTCATCAATATTGACCATTTTTTCAACGTTCGACTGGTCCGGGGTCATCGTTTTTCATCAGAAAATTGATTTTTTGGACTCTACCAAAAATGATTCAAAATGTCATTTTGATCGGGCCTCATGTTGAATAACCACTTTTTAAACCCTCACAGTGACCAAAACTGCCATTTTTACAGAGTTTTGCTTACTCAAAATCTTCAATTTTGACCAATTTCAGGCACAGAAATGACTTTAAACACACTTATTTTAGTTGAAAAAGTAATAACTCACATCCAACCGTCATTTAAAGTCAAAAGATTAAATGTTAAAATTTCATCAATATTGACCATTTTTTCAACGTTCGACTGGTCCGGGGTCATCGTTTTTCATCAGAAAATTGATTTTTTGGACTCTACCAAAAATGATTCAAAATGTCATTTGGATCGGGCCTCATGTTGAATAACCACTTTTTAAACCCTCACAGTGACCAAAATTGCCATTTTTACAGAGTTTTGCTTACTCAAAATCTTCAATTTTGACCAATTTCAGGCACAGAAATGACTTTAAACACACTTATTTTAGTTGAAAAAGTAATAACTCACATCCAACCGTCATTTAAAGTCAAAAGATTAAATGTTAAAATTTCATCAATATTGACCATTTTTTCAACGTTCGACTGGCCCGGGGTCATCGTTTTTCATCAGAAAATTGATTTTTTGGACTCTACCAAAAATGATTCAAAATGTCATTTTGATCGGGCATCATGTTGAATAACCACTTTTTAAACCCTCACAGTGACCAAAACTGCCATTTTTACAGAGTTTTGCTTACTCAAAATCTTCAATTTTGACCAATTTCAGGCACAGAAATGACTTTAAACACACTTATTTTAGTTGAAAAAGTAATAACTCACATCCAACCGTCATTTAAAGTCAAAAGATTAAATGTTAAAATTTCGTCAATATTGACCATTTTTTCAACGTTCGACTGGTCCGGGGTCATCGTTTTTCATCAGAAAATTGATTTTTTGGACTCTAACAAAAATGATTCAAATGTCATTTTGATCGGGCCTCATGTTGAATAACCACTTTTTAAACCCTCACAGTGACCAAAACTGCCATTTTTACAGAGTTTTGCTTACTCAAAATCTTCAATTTTGACCAATTTCAGGCACAGAAATGACTTTAAACACACTTATTTTAGTTGAAAAAGTAATAACTCACATCCAACCGTCATTTAAAGTCAAAAGATTAAATGTTAAAATTTCGTCAATATTGACCATTTTTTCAACGTTCGACTGGTCCGGGGTCATCGTTTTTCATCAGAAAATTGATTTTTTGGACTCTACCAAAAATGATTCAAAATGTCATTTTGATCGGGCCTCATGTTGAATAACCACTTTTTAAACCCTCACAGTGACCAAAACTGCCATTTTTACAGAGTTTTGCTTACTCAAAATCTTCAATTTTGACCAATTTCAGGCACAGAAATGACTTTAAACACACTTATTTTAGTTGAAAAAGTAATACCTCACATCCAACCGTCATTTAAAGTCAAAAGATTAAATGTTAAAGTTTCATCAATATTGACCATTTTTTCAACGTTCGACTGGTCCGGGGTCATCGTTTTTCATCAGAAAATTGATTTTTTGGACTCTACCAAAAATGATTCAAAATGTCATTTGGATCGGGCTTCATGTTGAATAACCACTTTTTAAACCCTCACAGTGACCAAAATTGCCATTTTTACAGAGTTTTGCTTACTCAAAATCTTCAATTTTGACCAATTTCAGGCACAGAAATGACTTTGAACACACTTATTTTAGTTGAAAAAGTAATAACTCACATCCAACCGTCATTTAAAGTCAAAAGATTAAATGTTAAAATTTCATCAATATTGACCATTTTTTCAACGTTCGACTGGTCCGGGGTCATCGTTTTTCATCAGAAAATTGATTTTTTGGACTCTACCAAAAATGATTCAAAATGTCATTTTGATCGGGCTTCATGTTGAATAACCACTTTTTAAACCCTCACAGTGACCAAAACTGCCATTTTTACAGAGTTTTGCTTACTCAAAATCTTCAATTTTGACCAATTTCAGGCACAGAAATGACTTTAAACACACTTATTTTAGTTGAAAAAGTAATAACTCACATCCAACTGTCATTTAAATTCAAAAGATTAAATGTTAAAATTTCATCAATATTGACCATTTTTTCAACGTTCGACTGGTCCGGGGTCATCGTTTTTCATCAGAAAATTGATTTTTTTGGACTCTACCAAAAATGATTCAAAATGTCATTTGGATCGGGCCTCATGTTGAATAACCACTTTTTAAACCCTCACAGTGACCAAAACTGCCATTTTTACAGAGTTTTGCTTACTCAAAATCTTCAATTTTGACCAATTTCAGGCACAGAAATGACTTTAAACACACTTATTTTAGTTGAAAAAGTAATAACTCACATCCAACCGTCATTTAAAGTCAAAAGATTAAATGTTAAAATTTCATCAATATTGACCATTTTTTCAACGTTCGACTGGTCCGGGGTCATCGTTTTTCATCAGAAAATTGATTTTTTGGACTCTACCAAAAATGATTCAAAATGTCATTTGGATCGGGCCTCATGTTGAATAACCACTTTTTAATCCCTCACAGTGACCAAAACTGCCATTTTTACAGAGTTTTGCTTACTCAAAATCTTCAATTTTGACTAATTTCAGGCACAGAAATGACTTTAAACACACTTATTTTAGTTGAAAAAGTAATAACTCACATCCAACCGTCATTTAAAGTCAAAAGATTAAATGTTAAAATTTCATCAATATTGACCATTTTTTCAACGTTCGACTGGTCCGGGGTCATCGTTTTTCATCAGAAAATTGATTTTTTGGACTCTACCAAAAATGATTCAAAATGTCATTTTGATCGGGCCTCATGTTGAATAACCACTTTTTAAACCCTCACAGTGACCAAAACTGCCATTTTTACAGAGTTTTGCTTACTCAAAATCTTCAATTTTGACCAATTTCAGGCACAGAAATGACTTTAAACACACTTATTTTAGTTGAAAAAGTAATAACTCACATCCAACCGTCATTTAAAGTCAAAAGATTAAATGTTAAAATTTCATCAATATTGACCATTTTTTCAACGTTCGACTGGTCCGGGGTCATCGTTTTTCATCAGAAAATTGATTTTTTGGACTCTACCAAAAATGATTCAAAATGTCATTTGGATCGGGCCTCATGTTGAATAACCACTTTTTAAACCCTCACAGTGACCAAAATTGCCATTTTTACAGAGTTTTGCTTACTCAAAATCTTCAATTTTGACCAATTTCAGGCACAGAAATGACTTTAAACACACTTATTTTAGTTGAAAAAGTAATAACTCACATCCAACCGTCATTTAAAGTCAAAAGATTAAATGTTAAAATTTCATCAATATTGACCATTTTTTCAACGTTCGACTGGTCCGGGGTCATCGTTTTTCATCAGAAAATTGATTTTTTGGACTCTACCAAAAATGATTCAAAATGTCATTTTGATCGGGCATCATGTTGAATAACCACTTTTTAAACCCTCACAGTGACCAAAACTGCCATTTTTACAGAGTTTTGCTTACTCAAAATCTTCAATTTTGACCAATTTCAGGCACAGAAATGACTTTAAACACACTTATTTTAGTTGAAAAAGTAATAACTCACATCCAACCGTCATTTAAAGTCAAAAGATTAAATGTTAAAATTTCGTCAATATTGACCATTTTTTCAACGTTCGACTGGTCCGGGGTCATCGTTTTTCATCAGAAAATTGATTTTTTGGACTCTAACAAAAATGATTCAAAATGTCATTTTGATCGGGCCTCATGTTGAATAACCACTTTTTAAACCCTCACAGTGACCAAAACTGCCATTTTTACAGAGTTTTGCTTACTCAAAATCTTCAATTTTGACCAATTTCAGGCACAGAAATGACTTTAAACACACTTATT
This sequence comes from Lissotriton vulgaris, assembly GCF_964263255.1. Taxonomy (NCBI): domain Eukaryota; kingdom Metazoa; phylum Chordata; class Amphibia; order Caudata; family Salamandridae; genus Lissotriton; species Lissotriton vulgaris. The sequence continues at coordinate 161,681 of NW_028247095.1, read as the reverse complement.
TTAGTTGAAAAAGTAATAACTCACATCCAACCGTCATTTAAAGTCAAAAGATTAAATGTTAAAATTTCGTCAATATTGACCATTTTTTCAACGTTCGACTGGTCCGGGGTCATCGTTTTTCATCAGAAAATTGATTTTTTGGACTCTACCAAAAATGATTCAAAATGTCATTTTGATCGGGCCTCATGTTGAATAACCACTTTTTAAACCCTCACAGTGACCAAAACTGCCATTTTTACAGAGTTTTGCTTACTCAAAATCTTCAATTTTGACCAATTTCAGGCACAGAAATGACTTTAAACACACTTATTTTAGTTGAAAAAGTAATACCTCACATCCAACCGTCATTTAAAGTCAAAAGATTAAATGTTAAAATTTCATCAATATTGACCATTTTTTCAACGTTCGACTGGTCCGGGGTCATCGTTTTTCATCAGAAAATTGATTTTTTGGACTCTACCAAAAATGATTCAAAATGTCATTTGGATCGGGCCTCATGTTGAATAACCACTTTTTAAACCCTCACAGTGACCAAAATTGCCATTTTTACAGAGTTTTGCTTACTCAAAATCTTCAATTTTGACCAATTTCAGGCACAGAAATGACTTTGAACACACTTATTTTAGTTGAAAAAGTAATAACTCACATCCAACCGTCATTTAAAGTCAAAAGATTAAATGTTAAAATTTCATCAATATTGACCATTTTTTCAACGTTCGACTGGTCCGGGGTCATCGTTTTTCATCAGAAAATTGATTTTTTGGACTCTACCAAAAATGATTCAAAATGTCATTTTGATCGGGCTTCATGTTGAATAACCACTTTTTAAACCCTCACAGTGACCAAAACTGCCATTTTTACAGAGTTTTGCTTACTCAAAATCTTCAATTTTGACCAATTTCAGGCACAGAAATGACTTTAAACACACTTATTTTAGTTGAAAAAGTAATAACTCACATCCAACTGTCATTTAAATTCAAAAGATTACATGTTAAAATTTCATCAATATTGACCATTTTTTCAACGTTCGACTGGTCCGGGGTCATCGTTTTTCATCAGAAAATTGATTTTTTGGACTCTACCAAAAATGATTCAAAATGTCATTTGGATCGGGCCTCATGTTGAATAACCACTTTTTAATCCCTCACAGTGACCAAAACTGCCATTTTTACAGAGTTTTGCTTACTCAAAATCTTCAATTTTGACCAATTTCAGGCACAGAAATGACTTTAAACACACTTATTTTAGTTGAAAAAGTAATAACTCACATCCAACCGTCATTTAAAGTCAAAAGATTAAATGTTAAAATTTCATCAATATTGACCATTTTTTCAACGTTCGACTGGTCCGGGGTCATCGTTTTTCATCAGAAAATTGATTTTTTGGACTCTACCAAAAATGATTCAAAATGTCATTTTGATCGGGCCTCATGTTGAATAACCACTTTTTAAACCCTCACAGTGACCAAAACTGCCATTTTTACAGAGTTTTGCTTACTCAAAATCTTCAATTTTGACCAATTTCAGGCACAGAAATGACTTTAAACACACTTATTTTAGTTGAAAAAGTAATAACTCACATCCAACCGTCATTTAAAGTCAAAAGATTAAATGTTAAAATTTCGTCAATATTGACCATTTTTTCAACGTTCGACTGGTCCGGGGTCATCGTTTTTCATCAGAAAATTGATTTTTTGGACTCTACCAAAAATGATTCAAAATGTCATTTTGATCGGGCCTCATGTTGAATAACCACTTTTTAAACCCTCACAGTGACCAAAACTGCCATTTTTACAGAGTTTTGCTTACTCAAAATCTTCAATTTTGACCAATTTCAGGCACAGAAATGACTTTAAACACACTTATTTTAGTTGAAAAAGTAATAACTCACATCCAACCGTCATTTAAAGTCAAAAGATTAAATGTTAAAATTTCATCAATATTGACCATTTTTTCAACGTTCGACTGGTCCGGGGTCATCGTTTTTCATCAGAAAATTGATTTTTTGGACTCTACCAAAAATGATTCGAAATGTCATTTTGATCGGGCCTCATGTTGAATAACCACTTTTTAAACCCTCACAGTGACCAAAACTGCCATTTTTACAGAGTTTTGCTTACTCAAAATCTTCAATTTTGACCAATTTCAGGCACAGAAATGACTTTAAACACACTTATTTTAGTTGAAAAAGTAATAACTCACATCCAACCGTCATTTAAAGTCAAAAGATTAAATGTTAAAATTTCATCAATATTGACCATTTTTTCAACGTTCGACTGGTCCGGGGTCATCGTTTTTCATCAGAAAATGGATTTTTTGGACTCTACCAAAAATGATTCAAAATGTCATTTGGATTGGGCCTCATGTTGAATAACCACTTTTTAAACCCTCACAGTGACCAAAACTGCCATTTTTACAGAGTTTTGCTTACTCAAAATCTTCAATTTTGACCAATTTCAGGCACAGAAATGACTTTAAACACACTTATTTTAGTTGAAAAAGTAATAACTCACATCCAACCGTCATTTAAAGTCAAAAGATTAAATGTTAAAATTTCATCAATATTGACCATTTTTTCAACGTTCGACTGGTCCGGGGTCATCGTTTTTCATCAGAAAATTGATTTTTTGGACTCTACCAAAAATGATTCAAAATGTCATTTTGATCGGGCCTCATGTTGAATAACCACTTTTTAAACCCTCACAGTGACCAAAACTGCCATTTTTACAGAGTTTTGCTTACTCAAAATCTTCAATTTTGACCAATTTCAGGCACAGAAATGACTTTAAACACACTTATTTTAGTTGAAAAAGTAATAACTCACATCCAACCGTCATTTAAAGTCAAAAGATTAAATGTTAAAATTTCATCTATATTGACCATTTTTTCAACGTTCGACTGGTCCGGGGTCATCGTTTTTCATCAGAAAATGGATTTTTTGGACTCTACCAAAAATGATTCAAAATGTCATTTGGATCGGGCCTCATGTTGAATAACCACTTTTTAAACCCTCACACTGACCAAAACTGCCATTTTTACAGAGTTTTGCTTACTCAAAATCTTCAATTTTGACCAATTTCAGGCACAGAAATGACTTTAAACACACTTATTTTAGTTGAAAAAGTAATAACTCACATCCAACCGTCATTTAAAGTCAAAAGATTAAATGTTAAAATTTCATCAATATTGACCATTTTTTCAACGTTCGACTGGTCCGGGGTCATCGTTTTTCATCAGAAAATTGATTTTTTGGACTCTACCAAAAATGATTCAAAATGTCATTTGGATCGGGCCTCATGTTGAATAACCACTTTTTGAACCCTCACAGTGACCAAAACTGCCATTTTTACAGAGTTTTGCTTACTCAAAATCTTCAATTTTGACCAATTTCAGGCACAGAAATGACTTTAAACACACTTATTTTAGTTGAAAAAGTAATAACTCACATCCAACCGTCATTTAAAGTCAAAAGATTAAATGTTAAAATTTCATCAATATTGACCATTTTTTCAACGTTCGACTGGTCCGGGGTCATCGTTTTTCATCAGAAAATTGATTTTTTGGACTCTACCAAAAATGATTCGAAATGTCATTTTGATCGGGCCTCATGTTGAATAACCACTTTTTAAACCCTCACAGTGACCAAAACTGCCATTTTTACAGAGTTTTGCTTACTCAAAATCTTCAATTTTGACCAATTTCAGGCACAGAAATGACTTTAAACACACTTATTTTAGTTGAAAAAGTAATAACTCACATCCAACCGTCATTTAAAGTCAAAAGATTAAATGTTAAAATTTCATCAATATTGACCATTTTTTCAACGTTCGACTGGTCCGGGGTCATCGTTTTTCATCAGAAAATGGATTTTTTGGACTCTACCAAAAATGATTCAAAATGTCATTTGGATTGGGCCTCATGTTGAATAACCACTTTTTAAACCCTCACAGTGACCAAAACTGCCATTTTTACAGAGTTTTGCTTACTCAAAATCTTCAATTTTGACCAATTTCAGGCACAGAAATGACTTTAAACACACTTATTTTAGTTGAAAAAGTAATAACTCACATCCAACCGTCATTTAAAGTCAAAAGATTAAATGTTAAAATTTCATCAATATTGACCATTTTTTCAACGTTCGACTGGTCCGGGGTCATCGTTTTTCATCAGAAAATTGATTTTTTGGACTCTACCAAAAATGATTCAAAATGTCATTTTGATCGGGCCTCATGTTGAATAACCACTTTTTAAACCCTCACAGTGACCAAAACTGCCATTTTTACAGAGTTTTGCTTACTCAAAATCTTCAATTTTGACCAATTTCAGGCACAGAAATGACTTTAAACACACTTATTTTAGTTGAAAAAGTAATAACTCACATCCAACCGTCATTTAAAGTCAAAAGATTAAATGTTAAAATTTCATCTATATTGACCATTTTTTCAACGTTCGACTGGTCCGGGGTCATCGTTTTTCATCAGAAAATGGATTTTTTGGACTCTACCAAAAATGATTCAAAATGTCATTTGGATCGGGCCTCATGTTGAATAACCACTTTTTAAACCCTCACACTGACCAAAACTGCCATTTTTACAGAGTTTTGCTTACTCAAAATCTTCAATTTTGACCAATTTCAGGCACAGAAATGACTTTAAACACACTTATTTTAGTTGAAAAAGTAATAACTCACATCCAACCGTCATTTAAAGTCAAAAGATTAAATGTTAAAATTTCATCAATATTGACCATTTTTTCAACGTTCGACTGGTCCGGGGTCATCGTTTTTCATCAGAAAATTGATTTTTTGGACTCTACCAAAAATGATTCAAAATGTCATTTGGATCGGGCCTCATGTTGAATAACCACTTTTTAAACCCTCACAGTGACCAAAACTGCAATTTTTACAGAGTTTTGCTTACTCAAAATCTTCAATTTTGACCAATTTCAGGCACAGAAATGACTTTAAACACACTTATTTTAGTTGAAAAAGTAATAACTCACATCCAACCGTCATTTAAAGTCAAAAGATTAAATGTTAAAATTTCATCAATATTGACCATTTTTTCAACGTTCGACTGGTCCGGGGTCATCGTTTTTCATCAGAAAATTGATTTTTTGGACTCTACCAAAAATGATTCAAAATGTCATTTTGATCGGGCCTCATGTTGAATAACCACTTTTTAAACCCTCACAGTGACCAAAACTGCCATTTTTACAGAGTTTTGCTTACTCAAAATCTTCAATTTTGACCAATTTCAGGCACAGAAATGACTTTAAACACACTTATTTTAGTTGAAAAAGTAATAACTCACATCCAACCGTCATTTAAAGTCAAAAGATTAAATGTTAAAATTTCATCAATATTGACCATTTTTTCAACGTTCGACTGGTCCGGGGTCATCGTTTTTCATCAGAAAATTGATTTTTTGGACTCTACCAAAAATGATTCAAAATGTCATTTGGATCGGGCCTCATGTTGAATAACCACTTTTTAATCACTCACAGTGACCAAAACTGCCATTTTTACAGAGTTTTGCTTACTCAAAATCTTCAATTTTGACCAATTTCAGGCACAGAAATGACTTTAAACACACTTATTTTAGTTGAAAAAGTAATAACTCACATCCAACCGTCATTTAAAGTCAAAAGATTAATGTTAAAATTTCATCAATATTGACCATTTTTTCAACGTTCCACTGGTCCGGGGTCATCGTTTTTCATCAGAAAATTGATTTTTTGGACTCTACCAAAAATGATTCAAAATGTCATTTGGATCGGGCCTCATGTTGAATAACCACTTTTTAAACCCTCACAGTGACCAAAATTGCCATTTTTACAGAGTTTTGCTTACTCAAAATCTTCAATTTTGACCAATTTCAGGCACAGAAATGACTTTAAACACACTTATTTTAGTTGAAAAAGTAATAACTCACATCCAACCGTCATTTAAAGTCAAAAGATTAAATGTTAAAATTTCATCAATATTGACCATTTTTTCAACGTTCGACTGGTCCGGGGTCATCGTTTTTCATCAGAAAATTGATTTTTTGGACTCTACCAAAAATGATTCAACATGTCATTTGGATCAGGCCTCATGTTGAATAACCACTTTTTAAACCCTCACAGTGACCAAAACTGCCATTTTTACAGTTTTGCTTACTCAAAATCTTCAATTTTGACCAATTTCAGGCACAGAAATGACTTTAAACACACTTATTTTAGTTGAAAAAGTAATAACTCACATCCAACCGTCATTTAAAGTCAAAAGATTAAATGTTAAAATTTCATCAATATTGACCATTTTTTCAATGTTCGACTGGTCCGGGGTCATCGTTTTTCATCAGAAAATTGATTTTTTGGACTCTACCAAAAATGATTCAAAATGTCATTTGGATCGGGCCTCATGTTGAATAACCACTTTTTAAACCCTCACAGTGACCAAAACTGCCATTTTTACAGAGTTTTGCTTACTCAAAATCTTCAATTTTGACCAATTTCAGGCACAGAAATGACTTTAAACACACTTATTTTAGTTGAAAAAGTAATAACTCACATCCAACCGTCATTTAAAGTCAAAAGATTAAATGTTAAAATTTCATCAATATTGACCATTTTTTCAACGTTCGACTGGTCCGGGGTCATCGTTTTTCATCAGAAAATGGATTTTTTGGACTCTACCAAAAATGATTCAAAATGTCATTTGGATCGGGCCTCATGTTGAATAACCACTTTTTAAACCCTCACAGTGACCAAAACTGCCATTTTTACAGAGTTTTGCTTACTCAAAATCTTCAATTTTGACCAATTTCAGGCACAGAAATGACTTTAAACACACTTATTTTAGTTGAAAAAGTAATAACTCACATCCAACCGTCGTTTAAAGTCAAAAGATTAAATGTTAAAATTTCATCAATATTGACCATTTTTTCAACGTTCGACTGGTCCGGGGTCATCGTTTTTCATCAGAAAATTGATTTTTTGGACTCTACCAAAAATGATTCAAAATGTCATTTGGATCGGGCCTCATGTTGAATAACCACTTTTTAAACCCTCACAGTGACCAAAATTGCCATTTTTACAGAGTTTTGCTTACTCAAAATCTTCAATTTTGACCAATTTCAGGCACAGAAATGACTTTAAACACACTTATTTTAGTTGAAAAAGTAATAACTCACATCCAACCGTCATTTAAAGTCAAAAGATTAAATGTTAAAATTTCATCAATATTGACCATTTTTTCAACGTTCGACTGGTCCGGGGTCATCGTTTTTCATCAGAAAATGGATTTTTTGGACTCTACCAAGAATGATTCAAAATGTCATTTGGATCGGGCCTCATGTTGAATAACCACTTTTTAAACCCTCACAGTGACCAAAACTGCCATTTTTACAGAGTTTTGCTTACTCAAAATCTTCAATTTTGACCATATTCAGGCACAGAAATGACTTTAAACACACTTATTTTAGTTGAAAAAGTAATAACTCACATCCAACCGTCATTTAAAGTCAAAAGATTAAATGTTAAAATTTCATCAATATTGACCATTTTTTCAACGTTCGACTGGTCCGGGGTCATCGTTTTTCATCAGAAAATTGATTTTTTGGACTCTACCAAAAATGATTCAAAAGGTCATTTGGATCGGGCCTCATGTTGAATAACCACTTTTTGAACCCTCACAGTGACCAAAACTGCCATTTTTACAGAGTTTTGCTTACTCAAAATCTTCAATTTTGACCAATTTCAGGCACAGAAATGACTTTAAACACACTTATTTTAGTTGAAAAAGTAATAACTCACATCCAACCGTCATTTAAAGTCAAAAGATTAAATGTTAAAATTTCATCAATATTGACCATTTTTTCAACGTTCGACTGGTCCGGGGTCATCGTTTTTCATCAGAAAATTGATTTTTTGGACTCTACCAAAAATGATTCAAAATGTCATTTGGATCGGGCCTCATGTTGAATAACCACTTTTTAAACCCTCACAGTGACCAAAACTGCAATTTTTACAGAGTTTTGCTTACTCAAAATCTTCAATTTTGACCAATTTCAGGCACAGAAATGACTTTAAACACACTTATTTTAGTTGAAAAAGTAATAACTCACATCCAACCGTCATTTAAAGTCAAAAGATTAAATGTTAAAATTTCATCAATATTGACCATTTTTTCAACGTTCGACTGGTCCGGGGTCATCGTTTTTCATCAGAAAATTGATTTTTTGGACTCTACCAAAAATGATTCAAAATGTCATTTTGATCGGGCCTCATGTTGAATAACCACTTTTTAAACCCTCACAGTGACCAAAACTGCCATTTTTACAGAGTTTTGCTTACTCAAAATCTTCAATTTTGACCAATTTCAGGCACAGAAATGACTTTAAACACACTTATTTTAGTTGAAAAAGTAATAACTCACATCCAATCGTCATTTAAAGTCAAAAGATTAAATGTTAAAATTTCATCAATATTGACCATTTTTTCAACGTTCGACTGGTCCGGGGTCATCGTTTTTCATCAGAAAATTGATTTTTTGGACTCTACCAAAAATGATTCAAAATGTCATTTGGATCGGGCCTCATGTTGAATAACCACTTTTTAATCCCTCACAGTGACCAAAACTGCCATTTTTACAGAGTTTTGCTTACTCAAAATCTTCAATTTTGACCAATTTCAGGCACAGAAATGACTTTAAACACACTTATTTTAGTTGAAAAAGTAATAACTCACATCCAACCGTCATTTAAAGTCAAAAGATTAATGTTAAAATTTCATCAATATTGACCATTTTTTCAACGTTCCACTGGTCCGGGGTCATCGTTTTTCATCAGAAAATTGATTTTTTGGACTCTACCAAAAATGATTCAAAATGTCATTTGGATCGGGCCTCATGTTGAATAACCACTTTTTAAACCCTCACAGTGACCAAAATTGCCATTTTTACAGAGTTTTGCTTACTCAAAATCTTCAATTTTGACCAATTTCAGGCACAGAAATGACTTTAAACACACTTATTTTAGTTGAAAAAGTAATAACTCACATCCAACCGTCATTTAAAGTCAAAAGATTAAATGTTAAAATTTCATCAATATTGACCATTTTTTCAACGTTCGACTGGTCCGGGGTCATCGTTTTTCATCAGAAAATTGATTTTTTGGACTCTACCAAAAATGATTCAACATGTCATTTGGATCAGGCCTCATGTTGAATAACCACTTTTTAAACCCTCACAGTGACCAAAACTGCCATTTTTACAGTTTTGCTTACTCAAAATCTTCAATTTTGACCAATTTCAGGCACAGAAATGACTTTAAACACACTTATTTTAGTTGAAAAAGTAATAACTCACATCCAACCGTCATTTAAAGTCAAAAGATTAAATGTTAAAATTTCATCAATATTGACCATTTTTTCAATGTTCGACTGGTCCGGGGTCATCGTTTTTCATCAGAAAATTGATTTTTTGGACTCTACCAAAAATGATTCAAAATGTCATTTGGATCAGGCCTCATGTTGAATAACCACTTTTTAAACCCTCACAGTGACCAAAACTGCCATTTTTACAGAGTTTTGCTTACTCAAAATCTTCAATTTTGACCAATTTCAGGCACAGAAATGACTTTAAACACACTTATTTTAGTTGAAAAAGTAATAACTCACATCCAACCGTCATTTAAAGTCAAAAGATTAAATGTTAAAATTTCATCAATATTGACCATTTTTTCAACGTTCGACTGGTCCGGGGTCATCGTTTTTCATCAGAAAATGGATTTTTTGGACTCTACCAAAAATGATTCAAAATGTCATTTGGATCGGGCCTCATGTTGAAAACCCACTTTTTAAACCCTCACAGTGACCAAAACTGCCATTTTTACAGAGTTTTGCTTACTCAAAATCTTCAATTTTGACCAATTTCAGGCACAGAAATGACTTTAAACACACTTATTTTAGTTGAAAAAGTAATAACTCACATCCAACCGTCGTTTAAAGTCAAAAGATTAAATGTTAAAATTTCATCAATATTGACCATTTTTTCAACGTTCGACTGGTCCGGGGTCATCGTTTTTCATCAGAAAATTGATTTTTTGGACTCTACCAAAAATGATTCAAAATGTCATTTGGATCGGGCCTCATGTTGAATAACCACTTTTTAAACCCTCACAGTGACCAAAATTGCCATTTTTACAGAGTTTTGCTTACTCAAAATCTTCAATTTTGACCAATTTCAGGCACAGAAATGACTTTAAACACACTTATTTTAGTTGAAAAAGTAATAACTCACATCCAACCGTCATTTAAAGTCAAAAGATTAAATGTTAAAATTTCATCAATATTGACCATTTTTTCAACGTTCGACTGGTCCGGGGTCATCGTTTTTCATCAGAAAATGGATTTTTTGGACTCTACCAAGAATGATTCAAAATGTCATTTGGATCGGGCCTCATGTTGAATAACCACTTTTTAAACCCTCACAGTGACCAAAACTGCCATTTTTACAGAGTTTTGCTTACTCAAAATCTTCAATTTTGACCAATTTCAGGCACAGAAATGACTTTAAACACACTTATTTTAGTTGAAAAAGTAATAACTCACATCCAACCGTCATTTAAAGTCAAAAGATTAAATGTTAAAATTTCATCAATATTGACCATTTTTTCAACGTTCGACTGGTCCGGGGTCATCGTTTTTCATCAGAAAATTGATTTTTTGGACTCTACCAAAAATGATTCAAAATGTCATTTGGATCGGGCCTCATGTTGAATAACCACTTTTTGAACCCTCACAGTGACCAAAACTGCCATTTTTACAGAGTTTTGCTTACTCAAAATCTTCAATTTTGACCAATTTCAGGCACAGAAATGACTTTAAACACACTTATTTTAGTTGAAAAAGTAATAACTCACATCCAACCGTCATTTAAAGTCAAAAGATTAAATGTTAAAATTTCATCAATATTGACCATTTTTTCAACGTTCGACTGGTCCGGGGTCATCGTTTTTCATCAGAAAATGGATTTTTTGGACTCTACCAAAAATGATTCAAAATGTCATTTGGATCGGGCCTCATGTTGAATAACCACTTTTTAAACCCTCACAGTGACCAAAACTGCCATTTTTACAGAGTTTTGCTTACTCAAAATCTTCAATTTTGACCAATTTCAGGCACAGAAATGACTTTAAACACACTTATTTTAGTTGAAAAAGTAATAACTCACATCCAACTGTCATTTAAAGTCAAAAGATTAAATGTTAAAATTTCATCAATATTGACCATTTTTTCAACGTTCGACTGGTCCGGGGTCATCGTTTTTCATCAGAAAATTGATTTTTTGGACTCTACCAAAAATGATTCAAAATGTCATTTTGATCGGGCCTCATGTTGAATAACCACTTTTTAAACCCTCACAGTGACCAAAACTGCCATTTTTACAGAGTTTTGCTTACTCAAAATCTTCAATTTTGACCAATTTCAGGCACAGAAATGACTTTAAACACACTTATTTTAGTTGAAAAAGTATTAACTCACATCCAACCGTCATTTAAAGTCAAAAGATTAAATGTTAAAATTTCATCAATATTGACCATTTTTTCAACGTTCGACTGGTCCGGGGTCATCGTTTTTCATCAGAAAATGGATTTTTTGGACTCTACCAAAAATGATAAAAAATGTCATTTGGATCGGGCCTCATGTTGAATAACCACTTTTTAAACCCTCACAGTGACCAAAACTGCCATTTTTACAGAGTTTTGCTTACTCAAAATCTTCAATTTTGACCAATTTCAGGCACAGAAATGACTTTAAACACACTTATTTTAGTTGAAAAAGTAATAACTCACATCCAACCGTCATTTAAAGTCAAAAGATTAAATGTTAAAATTTCATCAATATTGACCATTTTTTCAACGTTCGACTGGTCCGGGGTCATCGTTTTTCATCAGAAAATTGATTTTTTGGACTCTACCAAAAATGATTCAAAATGTCATTTGGATCGGGCCTCATGTTGAATAACCACTTTTTAAACCCTCACAGTGACCAAAACTGCCATTTTTACAGAGTTTTGCTTACTCAAAATCTTCAATTTTGACCAATTTCAGGCACAGAAATGACTTTAAACACACTTATTTTAGTTGAAAAAGTAATAACTCACATCCAACCGTCATTTAAAGTCAAAAGATTAAATGTTAAAATTTCATTAATATTGACCATTTTTTCAACGTTCGACTGGTCCGGGGTCATCGTTTTTCATCAGAAAATGGATTTTTTGGACTCTACCAAAAATGATTCAACATGTCATTTGGATCAGGCCTCATGTTGAATAACCACTTTTTAAACCCTCACAGTGACCAAAACTGCCATTTTTACAGTTTTGCTTACTCAAAATCTTCAATTTTGACCAATTTCAGGCACAGAAATGACTTTAAACACACTTATTTTAGTTGAAAAAGTAATAACTCACATCCAACCGTCATTTAAAGTCAAAAGATTAAATGTTAAAATTTCATCAATATTGACCATTTTTTCAACGTTCGACTGGTCCGGGGTCATCGTTTTTCATCAGAAAATGGATTTTTTGGACTCTACCAAAAATGATTCAAAATGTCATTTGGATCGGGCCTCATGTTGAATAACCACTTTTTAAACCCTCACAGTGACCAAAACTGCCATTTTTACAGAGTTTTGCTTACTCAAAATCTTCAATTTTGACCGATTTCAGGCACAGAAATGACTTTAAACACACTTATTTTAGTTGAAAAAGTATTAACTCACATCCAACCGTCATTTAAAGTCAAAAGATTAAATGTTAAAATTTCATCAATATTGACCATTTTTTCAACGTTCGACTGGTCCGGGGTCATCGTTTTTCATCAGAAAATGGATTTTTTGGACTCTACCAAAAATGATAAAAAATGTCATTTGGATCGGGCCTCATGTTGAATAACCACTTTTTAAACCCTCACAGTGACCAAAACTGCCATTTTTACAGAGTTTTGCTTACTCAAAATCTTCAATTTTGACCAATTTCAGGCACAGAAATGACTTTAAACACACTTATTTTAGTTGAAAAAGTAATAACTCACATCCAACCGTCATTTAAAGTCAAAAGATTAAATGTTAAAATTTCATCAATATTGACCATTTTTTCAACGTTCGACTGGTCCAGGGTCATCGTTTTTCATCAGAAAATTGATTTTTTGGACTCTACCAAAAATGATTCAAAATGTCATTTGGATCGGGCCTCATGTTGAATAACCACTTTTTAAACCCTCACAGTGACCAAAACTGCCATTTTTACAGAGTTTTGTTTACTCAAAATCTTCAATTTTGACCAATTTCAGGCACAGAAATGACTTTAAACACACTTATTTTAGTTGAAAAAGTAATAACTCACATCCAACCGTCGTTTAAAGTCAAAAGATTAAATGTTAAAATTTCATTAATATTGACCATTTTTTCAACGTTCGACTGGTCCGGGATCATCGTTTTTCATCAGAAAATTGATTTTTTGGACTCTACCAAAAATGATTCAAAATGTCATTTGGATCGGGCCTCATGTTGAATAACCACTTTTTAATCCCTCACAGTGACCAAAACTGCCATTTTTACAGAGTTTTGCTTACTCAAAATCTTCAATTTTGACCAATTTCAGGCACAGAAATGACTTTAAACACACTTATTTTAGTTGAAAAAGTAATAACTCACATCCAACCGTCATTTAAAGTCAAAAGATTAATGTTAAAATTTCATCAATATTGACCATTTTTTCAACGTTCCACTGGTCCGGGGTCATCGTTTTTCATCAGAAAATTGATTTTTTGGACTCTACCAAAAATGATTCAAAATGTCATTTGGATCGGGCCTCATGTTGAATAACCACTTTTTAAACCCTCACAGTGACCAAAATTGCCATTTTTACAGAGTTTTGCTTACTCAAAATCTTCAATTTTGACCAATTTCAGGCACAGAAATGACTTTAAACACACTTATTTTAGTTGAAAAAGTAATAACTCACATCCAACCGTCATTTAAAGTCAAAAGATTAAATGTTAAAATTTCATCAATATTGACCATTTTTTCAACGTTCGACTGGTCCGGGGTCATCGTTTTTCATCAGAAAATTGATTTTTTGGACTCTACCAAAAATGATTCAACATGTCATTTGGATCAGGCCTCATGTTGAATAACCACTTTTTAAACCCTCACAGTGACCAAAACTGCCATTTTTACAGTTTTGCTTACTCAAAATCTTCAATTTTGACCAATTTCAGGCACAGAAATGAGTTTAAACACACTTATTTTAGTTGAAAAAGTAATAACTCACATCCAACCGTCATTTAAAGTCAAAAGATTAAATGTTAAAATTTCATCAATATTGACCATTTTTTCAATGTTCGACTGGTCCGGGGTCATCGTTTTTCATCAGAAAATTGATTTTTTGGACTCTACCAAAAATGATTCAAAATGTCATTTGGATCGGGCCTCATGTTGAATAACCACTTTTTAAACCCTCACAGTGACCAAAATTGCCATTTTTACAGAGTTTTGCTTACTCAAAATCTTCAATTTTGACCAATTTCAGGCACAGAAATGACTTTAAACACACTTATTTTAGTTGAAAAAGTAATAACTCACATCCAACCGTCATTTAAAGTCAAAAGATTAAATGTTAAAATTTCATCAATATTGACCATTTTTTCAACGTTCGACTGGTCCGGGGTCATCGTTTTTCATCAGAAAATTGATTTTTTGGACTCTACCAAAAATGATTCAAAATGTCATTTTGATCAGGCCTCATGTTGAATAACCACTTTTTAAACCCTCACAGTGACCAAAACTGCCATTTTTACAGAGTTTTGCTTACTCAAAATCTTCAATTTTGACCAATTTCAGGCACAGAAATGACTTTAAACACACTTATTTTAGTTGAAAAAGTAATAACTCACATCCAACCGTCATTTAAAGTCAAAAGATTAAATGTTAAAATTTCATCAATATTGACCATTTTTTCAACGTTCGACTGGTCCGGGGTCATCGTTTTTCATCAGAAAATGGATTTTTTGGACTCTACCAAAAATGATTCAAAATGTCATTTGGATCGGGCCTCATGTTGAATAACCACTTTTTAAACCCTCACAGTGACCAAAACTGCCATTTTTACAGAGTTTTGCTTACTCAAAATCTTCAATTTTGACCAATTTCAGGCACAGAAATGACTTTAAACACACTTATTTTAGTTGAAAAAGTAATAACTCACATCCAACCGTCGTTTAAAGTCAAAAGATTAAATGTTAAAATTTCATCAATATTGACCATTTTTTCAACGTTCGACTGGTCCGGGGTCATCGTTTTTCATCAGAAAATTGATTTTTTGGACTCTACCAAAAATGATTCAAAATGTCATTTGGATCGGGCCTCATGTTGAATAACCACTTTTTAAACCCTCACAGTGACCAAAATTGCCATTTTTACAGAGTTTTGCTTACTCAAAATCTTCAATTTTGACCAATTTCAGGCACAGAAATGACTTTAAACACACTTATTTTAGTTGAAAAAGTAATAACTCACATCCAACCGTCATTTAAAGTCAAAAGATTAAATGTTAAAATTTCATCAATATTGACCATTTTTTCAACGTTCGACTGGTCCGGGGTCATCGTTTTTCATCAGAAAATGGATTTTTTGGACTCTACCAAGAATGATTCAAAATGTCATTTGGATCGGGCCTCATGTTGAATAACCACTTTTTAAACCCTCACAGTGACCAAAACTGCCATTTTTACAGAGTTTTGCTTACTCAAAATCTTCAATTTTGACCAATTTCAGGCACAGAAATGACTTTAAACACACTTATTTTAGTTGAAAAAGTAATAACTCACATCCAACCGTCATTTAAAGTCAAAAGATTAAATGTTAAAATTTCATCAATATTGACCATTTTTTCAACGTTCGACTGGTCCGGGGTCATCGTTTTTCATCAGAAAATTGATTTTTTGGACTCTACCAAAAATGATTCAAAATGTCATTTGGATCGGGCCTCATGTTGAATAACCACTTTTTGAACCCTCACAGTGACCAAAACTGCCATTTTTACAGAGTTTTGCTTACTCAAAATCTTCAATTTTGACCAATTTCAGGCACAGAAATGACTTTAAACACACTTATTTTAGTTGAAAAAGTAATAACTCACATCCAACCGTCATTTAAAGTCAAAAGATTAAATGTTAAAATTTCATCAATATTGACCATTTTTTCAACGTTCGACTGGTCCGGGGTCATCGTTTTTCATCAGAAAATTGATTTTTTGGACTCTACCAAAAATGATTCAAAATGTCATTTTGATCGGGCCTCATGTTGAATAACCACTTTTTAAACCCTCACAGTGACCAAAACTGCCATTTTTACAGAGTTTTGCTTACTCAAAATCTTCAATTTTGACCGATTTCAGGCACAGAAATGACTTTAAACACACTTATTTTAGTTGAAAAAGTATTAACTCACATCCAACCGTCATTTAAAGTCAAAAGATTAAATGTTAAAATTTCATCAATATTGACCATTTTTTCAACGTTCGACTGGTCCGGGGTCATCGTTTTTCATCAGAAAATGGATTTTTTGGACTCTACCAAAAATGATAAAAAATGTCATTTGGATCGGGCCTCATGTTGAATAACCACTTTTTAAACCCTCACAGTGACCAAAACTGCCATTTTTACAGAGTTTTGCTTACTCAAAATCTTCAATTTTGACCAATTTCAGGCACAGAAATGACTTTAAACACACTTATTTTAGTTGAAAAAGTAATAACTCACATCCAACCGTCATTTAAAGTCAAAAGATTAAATGTTAAAATTTCATCAATATTGACCATTTTTTCAACGTTCGACTGGTCCGGGGTCATCGTTTTTCATCAGAAAATTGATTTTTTGGACTCTACCAAAAATGATTCAAAATGTCATTTGGATCGGGCCTCATGTTGAATAACCACTTTTTAAACCCTCACAGTGACCAAAACTGCCATTTTTACAGAGTTTTGCTTACTCAAAATCTTCAATTTTGACCAATTTCAGGCACAGAAATGACTTTAAACACACTTATTTTAGTTGAAAAAGTAATAACTCACATCCAACCGTCATTTAAAGTCAAAAGATTAAATGTTAAAATTTCATTAATATTGACCATTTTTTCAACGTTCGACTGGTCCGGGGTCATCGTTTTTCATCAGAAAATGGATTTTTTGGACTCTACCAAAAATGATTCAACATGTCATTTGGATCAGGCCTCATGTTGAATAACCACTTTTTAAACCCTCACAGTGACCAAAACTGCCATTTTTACAGTTTTGCTTACTCAAAATCTTCAATTTTGACCAATTTCAGGCACAGAAATGACTTTAAACACACTTATTTTAGTTGAAAAAGTAATAACTCACATCCAACCGTCATTTAAAGTCAAAAGATTAAATGTTAAAATTTCATCAATATTGACCATTTTTTCAACGTTCGACTGGTCCGGGGTCATCGTTTTTCATCAGAAAATGGATTTTTTGGACTCTACCAAAAATGATTCAAAATGTCATTTGGATCGGGCCTCATGTTGAATAACCACTTTTTAAACCCTCACAGTGACCAAAACTGCCATTTTTACAGAGTTTTGCTTACTCAAAATCTTCAATTTTGACCGATTTCAGGCACAGAAATGACTTTAAACACACTTATTTTAGTTGAAAAAGTATTAACTCACATCCAACCGTCATTTAAAGTCAAAAGATTAAATGTTAAAATTTCATCAATATTGACCATTTTTTCAACGTTCGACTGGTCCGGGGTCATCGTTTTTCATCAGAAAATGGATTTTTTGGACTCTACCAAAAATGATAAAAAATGTCATTTGGATCGGGCCTCATGTTGAATAACCACTTTTTAAACCCTCACAGTGACCAAAACTGCCATTTTTACAGAGTTTTGCTTACTCAAAATCTTCAATTTTGACCAATTTCAGGCACAGAAATGACTTTAAACACACTTATTTTAGTTGAAAAAGTAATAACTCACATCCAACCGTCATTTAAAGTCAAAAGATTAAATGTTAAAATTTCATCAATATTGACCATTTTTTCAACGTTCGACTGGTCCAGGGTCATCGTTTTTCATCAGAAAATTGATTTTTTGGACTCTACCAAAAATGATTCAAAATGTCATTTGGATCGGGCCTCATGTTGAATAACCACTTTTTAAACCCTCACAGTGACCAAAACTGCCATTTTTACAGAGTTTTGTTTACTCAAAATCTTCAATTTTGACCAATTTCAGGCACAGAAATGACTTTAAACACACTTATTTTAGTTGAAAAAGTAATAACTCACATCCAACCGTCGTTTAAAGTCAAAAGATTAAATGTTAAAATTTCATTAATATTGACCATTTTTTCAACGTTCGACTGGTCCGGGATCATCGTTTTTCATCAGAAAATTGATTTTTTGGACTCTACCAAAAATGATTCAAAATGTCATTTGGATCGGGCCTCATGTTGAATAACCACTTTTTAATCCCTCACAGTGACCAAAACTGCCATTTTTACAGAGTTTTGCTTACTCAAAATCTTCAATTTTGACCAATTTCAGGCACAGAAATGACTTTAAACACACTTATTTTAGTTGAAAAAGTAATAACTCACATCCAACCGTCATTTAAAGTCAAAAGATTAATGTTAAAATTTCATCAATATTGACCATTTTTTCAACGTTCCACTGGTCCGGGGTCATCGTTTTTCATCAGAAAATTGATTTTTTGGACTCTACCAAAAATGATTCAAAATGTCATTTGGATCGGGCCTCATGTTGAATAACCACTTTTTAAACCCTCACAGTGACCAAAATTGCCATTTTTACAGAGTTTTGCTTACTCAAAATCTTCAATTTTGACCAATTTCAGGCACAGAAATGACTTTAAACACACTTATTTTAGTTGAAAAAGTAATAACTCACATCCAACCGTCATTTAAAGTCAAAAGATTAAATGTTAAAATTTCATCAATATTGACCATTTTTTCAACGTTCGACTGGTCCGGGGTCATCGTTTTTCATCAGAAAATTGATTTTTTGGACTCTACCAAAAATGATTCAACATGTCATTTGGATCAGGCCTCATGTTGAATAACCACTTTTTAAACCCTCACAGTGACCAAAACTGCCATTTTTACAGTTTTGCTTACTCAAAATCTTCAATTTTGACCAATTTCAGGCACAGAAATGAGTTTAAACACACTTATTTTAGTTGAAAAAGTAATAACTCACATCCAACCGTCATTTAAAGTCAAAAGATTAAATGTTAAAATTTCATCAATATTGACCATTTTTTCAATGTTCGACTGGTCCGGGGTCATCGTTTTTCATCAGAAAATTGATTTTTTGGACTCTACCAAAAATGATTCAAAATGTCATTTGGATCGGGCCTCATGTTGAATAACCACTTTTTAAACCCTCACAGTGACCAAAATTGCCATTTTTACAGAGTTTTGCTTACTCAAAATCTTCAATTTTGACCAATTTCAGGCACAGAAATGACTTTAAACACACTTATTTTAGTTGAAAAAGTAATAACTCACATCCAACCGTCATTTAAAGTCAAAAGATTAAATGTTAAAATTTCATCAATATTGACCATTTTTTCAACGTTCGACTGGTCCGGGGTCATCGTTTTTCATCAGAAAATTGATTTTTTGGACTCTACCAAAAATGATTCAAAATGTCATTTTGATCAGGCCTCATGTTGAATAACCACTTTTTAAACCCTCACAGTGACCAAAACTGCCATTTTTACAGAGTTTTGCTTACTCAAAATCTTCAATTTTGACCAATTTCAGGCACAGAAATGACTTTAAACACACTTATTTTAGTTGAAAAAGTAATAACTCACATCCAACCGTCATTTAAAGTCAAAAGATTAAATGTTAAAATTTCATCAATATTGACCATTTTTTCAACGTTCGACTGGTCCGGGGTCATCGTTTTTCATCAGAAAATGGATTTTTTGGACTCTACCAAAAATGATTCAAAATGTCATTTGGATCGGGCCTCATGTTGAATAACCACTTTTTAAACCCTCACAGTGACCAAAACTGCCATTTTTACAGAGTTTTGCTTACTCAAAATCTTCAATTTTGACCAATTTCAGGCACAGAAATGACTTTAAACACACTTATTTTAGTTGAAAAAGTAATAACTCACATCCAACCGTCGTTTAAAGTCAAAAGATTAAATGTTAAAATTTCATCAATATTGACCATTTTTTCAACGTTCGACTGGTCCGGGGTCATCGTTTTTCATCAGAAAATTGATTTTTTGGACTCTACCAAAAATGATTCAAAATGTCATTTGGATCGGGCCTCATGTTGAATAACCACTTTTTAAACCCTCACAGTGACCAAAATTGCCATTTTTACAGAGTTTTGCTTACTCAAAATCTTCAATTTTGACCAATTTCAGGCACAGAAATGACTTTAAACACACTTATTTTAGTTGAAAAAGTAATAACTCACATCCAACCGTCATTTAAAGTCAAAAGATTAAATGTTAAAATTTCATCAATATTGACCATTTTTTCAACGTTCGACTGGTCCGGGGTCATCGTTTTTCATCAGAAAATGGATTTTTTGGACTCTACCAAGAATGATTCAAAATGTCATTTGGATCGGGCCTCATGTTGAATAACCACTTTTTAAACCCTCACAGTGACCAAAACTGCCATTTTTACAGAGTTTTGCTTACTCAAAATCTTCAATTTTGACCAATTTCAGGCACAGAAATGACTTTAAACACACTTATTTTAGTTGAAAAAGTAATAACTCACATCCAACCGTCATTTAAAGTCAAAAGATTAAATGTTAAAATTTCATCAATATTGACCATTTTTTCAACGTTCGACTGGTCCGGGGTCATCGTTTTTCATCAGAAAATTGATTTTTTGGACTCTACCAAAAATGATTCAAAATGTCATTTGGATCGGGCCTCATGTTGAATAACCACTTTTTGAACCCTCACAGTGACCAAAACTGCCATTTTTACAGAGTTTTGCTTACTCAAAATCTTCAATTTTGACCAATTTCAGGCACAGAAATGACTTTAAACACACTTATTTTAGTTGAAAAAGTAATAACTCACATCCAACCGTCATTTAAAGTCAAAAGATTAAATGTTAAAATTTCATCAATATTGACCATTTTTTCAACGTTCGACTGGTCCGGGGTCATCGTTTTTCATCAGAAAATTGATTTTTTGGACTCTACCAAAAATGATTCAAAATGTCATTTTGATCGGGCCTCATGTTGAATAACCACTTTTTAAACCCTCACAGTGACCAAAACTGCCATTTTTACAGAGTTTTGCTTACTCAAAATCTTCAATTTTGACCGATTTCAGGCACAGAAATGACTTTAAACACACTTATTTTAGTTGAAAAAGTATTAACTCACATCCAACCGTCATTTAAAGTCAAAAGATTAAATGTTAAAATTTCATCAATATTGACCATTTTTTCAACGTTCGACTGGTCCGGGGTCATCGTTTTTCATCAGAAAATGGATTTTTTGGACTCTACCAAAAATGATAAAAAATGTCATTTGGATCGGGCCTCATGTTGAATAACCACTTTTTAAACCCTCACAGTGACCAAAACTGCCATTTTTACAGAGTTTTGCTTACTCAAAATCTTCAATTTTGACCAATTTCAGGCACAGAAATGACTTTAAACACACTTATTTTAGTTGAAAAAGTAATAACTCACATCCAACCGTCATTTAAAGTCAAAAGATTAAATGTTAAAATTTCATCAATATTGACCATTTTTTCAACGTTCGACTGGTCCGGGGTCATCGTTTTTCATCAGAAAATTGATTTTTTGGACTCTACCAAAAATGATTCAAAATGTCATTTGGATCGGGCCTCATGTTGAATAACCACTTTTTAAACCCTCACAGTGACCAAAACTGCAATTTTTACAGAGTTTTGCTTACTCAAAATCTTCAATTTTGACCAATTTCAGGCACAGAAATGACTTTAAACACACTTATTTTAGTTGAAAAAGTAATAACTCACATCCAACCGTCATTTAAAGTCAAAAGATTAAATGTTAAAATTTCATCAATATTGACCATTTTTTCAACGTTCGACTGGTCCGGGGTCATCGTTTTTCATCAGAAAATTGATTTTTTGGACTCTACCAAAAATGATTCAAAATGTCATTTTGATCGGGCCTCATGTTGAATAACCACTTTTTAAACCCTCACAGTGACCAAAACTGCCATTTTTACAGAGTTTTGCTTACTCAAAATCTTCAATTTTGACCAATTTCAGGCACAGAAATGACTTTAAACACACTTATTTTAGTTGAAAAAGTAATAACTCACATCCAATCGTCATTTAAAGTCAAAAGATTAAATGTTAAAATTTCATCAATATTGACCATTTTTTCAACGTTCGACTGGTCCGGGGTCATCGTTTTTCATCAGAAAATTGATTTTTTGGACTCTACCAAAAATGATTCAAAATGTCATTTGGATCGGGCCTCATGTTGAATAACCACTTTTTAATCCCTCACAGTGACCAAAACTGCCATTTTTACAGAGTTTTGCTTACTCAAAATCTTCAATTTTGACCAATTTCAGGCACAGAAATGACTTTAAACACACTTATTTTAGTTGAAAAAGTAATAACTCACATCCAACCGTCATTTAAAGTCAAAAGATTAATGTTAAAATTTCATCAATATTGACAATTTTTTCAACGTTCCACTGGTCCGGGGTCATCGTTTTTCATCAGAAAATTGATTTTTTGGACTCTACCAAAAATGATTCAAAATGTCATTTGGATCGGGCCTCATGTTGAATAACCACTTTTTAAACCCTCACAGTGACCAAAATTGCCATTTTTACAGAGTTTTGCTTACTCAAAATCTTCAATTTTGACCAATTTCAGGCACAGAAATGACTTTAAACACACTTATTTTAGTTGAAAAAGTAATAACTCACATCCAACCGTCATTTAAAGTCAAAAGATTAAATGTTAAAATTTCATCAATATTGACCATTTTTTCAACGTTCGACTGGTCCGGGGTCATCGTTTTTCATCAGAAAATTGATTTTTTGGACTCTACCAAAAATGATTCAACATGTCATTTGGATCAGGCCTCATGTTGAATAACCACTTTTTAAACCCTCACAGTGACCAAAACTGCCATTTTTACAGTTTTGCTTACTCAAAATCTTCAATTTTGACCAATTTCAGGCACAGAAATGACTTTAAACACACTTATTTTAGTTGAAAAAGTAATAACTCACATCCAACCGTCATTTAAAGTCAAAAGATTAAATGTTAAAATTTCATCAATATTGACCATTTTTTCAATGTTCGACTGGTCCGGGGTCATCGTTTTTCATCAGAAAATTGATTTTTTGGACTCTACCAAAAATGATTCAAAATGTCATTTGGATCAGGCCTCATGTTGAATAACCACTTTTTAAACCCTCACAGTGACCAAAACTGCCATTTTTACAGAGTTTTGCTTACTCAAAATCTTCAATTTTGACCAATTTCAGGCACAGAAATGACTTTAAACACACTTATTTTAGTTGAAAAAGTAATAACTCACATCCAACCGTCATTTAAAGTCAAAAGATTAAATGTTAAAATTTCATCAATATTGACCATTTTTTCAACGTTCGACTGGTCCGGGGTCATCGTTTTTCATCAGAAAATGGATTTTTTGGACTCTACCAAAAATGATTCAAAATGTCATTTGGATCGGGCCTCATGTTGAAAACCCACTTTTTAAACCCTCACAGTGACCAAAACTGCCATTTTTACAGAGTTTTGCTTACTCAAAATCTTCAATTTTGACCAATTTCAGGCACAGAAATGACTTTAAACACACTTATTTTAGTTGAAAAAGTAATAACTCACATCCAACCGTCGTTTAAAGTCAAAAGATTAAATGTTAAAATTTCATCAATATTGACCATTTTTTCAACGTTCGACTGGTCCGGGGTCATCGTTTTTCATCAGAAAATTGATTTTTTGGACTCTACCAAAAATGATTCAAAATGTCATTTGGATCGGGCCTCATGTTGAATAACCACTTTTTAAACCCTCACAGTGACCAAAATTGCCATTTTTACAGAGTTTTGCTTACTCAAAATCTTCAATTTTGACCAATTTCAGGCACAGAAATGACTTTAAACACACTTATTTTAGTTGAAAAAGTAATAACTCACATCCAACCGTCATTTAAAGTCAAAAGATTAAATGTTAAAATTTCATCAATATTGACCATTTTTTCAACGTTCGACTGGTCCGGGGTCATCGTTTTTCATCAGAAAATTGATTTTTTGGACTCTACCAAAAATGATTCAAAATGTCATTTGGATCGGGCCTCATGTTGAATAACCACTTTTTAAACCCTCACAGTGACCAAAACTGCAATTTTTACAGAGTTTTGCTTACTCAAAATCTTCAATTTTGACCAATTTCAGGCACAGAAATGACTTTAAACACACTTATTTTAGTTGAAAAAGTAATAACTCACATCCAACCGTCATTTAAAGTCAAAAGATTAAATGTTAAAATTTCATCAATATTGACCATTTTTTCAACGTTCGACTGGTCCGGGGTCATCGTTTTTCATCAGAAAATTGATTTTTTGGACTCTACCAAAAATGATTCAAAATGTCATTTTGATCGGGCCTCATGTTGAATAACCACTTTTTAAACCCTCACAGTGACCAAAACTGCCATTTTTACAGAGTTTTGCTTACTCAAAATCTTCAATTTTGACCAATTTCAGGCACAGAAATGACTTTAAACACACTTATTTTAGTTGAAAAAGTAATAACTCACATCCAATCGTCATTTAAAGTCAAAAGATTAAATGTTAAAATTTCATCAATATTGACCATTTTTTCAACGTTCGACTGGTCCGGGGTCATCGTTTTTCATCAGAAAATTGATTTTTTGGACTCTACCAAAAATGATTCAAAATGTCATTTGGATCGGGCCTCATGTTGAATAACCACTTTTTAATCCCTCACAGTGACCAAAACTGCCATTTTTACAGAGTTTTGCTTACTCAAAATCTTCAATTTTGACCAATTTCAGGCACAGAAATGACTTTAAACACACTTATTTTAGTTGAAAAAGTAATACCTCACATCCAACCGTCATTTAAAGTCAAAAGATTAATGTTAAAATTTCATCAATATTGACCATTTTTTCATCGTTCCACTGGTCCGGGGTCATCGTTTTTCATCAGAAAATTGATTTTTTGGACTCTACCAAAAATGATTCAAAATGTCATTTGGATCGGGCCTCATGTTGAATAACCACTTTTTAAACCCTCACAGTGACCAAAATTGCCATTTTTACAGAGTTTTGCTTACTCAAAATCTTCAATTTTGACCAATTTCAGGCACAGAAATGACTTTAAACACACTTATTTTAGTTGAAAAAGTAATAACTCACATCCAACCGTCATTTAAAGTCAAAAGATTAAATGTTAAAATTTCATCAATATTGACCATTTTTTCAACGTTCGACTGGTCCGGGGTCATCGTTTTTCATCAGAAAATTGATTTTTTGGACTCTACCAAAAATGATTCAACATGTCATTTGGATCAGGCCTCATGTTGAATAACCACTTTTTAAACCCTCACAGTGACCAAAACTGCCATTTTTACAGTTTTGCTTACTCAAAATCTTCAATTTTGACCAATTTCAGGCACAGAAATGACTTTAAACACACTTATTTTAGTTGAAAAAGTAATAACTCACATCCAACCGTCATTTAAAGTCAAAAGATTAAATGTTAAAATTTCATCAATATTGACCATTTTTTCAATGTTCGACTGGTCCGGGGTCATCGTTTTTCATCAGAAAATTGATTTTTTGGACTCTACCAAAAATGATTCAAAATGTCATTTGGATCAGGCCTCATGTTGAATAACCACTTTTTGAACCCTCACAGTGACCAAAACTGCCATTTTTACAGAGTTTTGCTTACTCAAAATCTTCAATTTTGACCAATTTCAGGCACAGAAATGACTTTAAACACACTTATTTTAGTTGAAAAAGTAATAACTCACATCCAACCGTCATTTAAAGTCAAAAGATTAAATGTTAAAATTTCATCAATATTGACCATTTTTTCAACGTTCGACTGGTCCGGGGTCATCGTTTTTCATCAGAAAATGGATTTTTTGGACTCTACCAAAAATGATTCAAAATGTCATTTGGATCGGGCCTCATGTTGAAAACCCACTTTTTAAACCCTCACAGTGACCAAAACTGCCATTTTTACAGAGTTTTGCTTACTCAAAATCTTCAATTTTGACCAATTTCAGGCACAGAAATGACTTTAAACACACTTATTTTAGTTGAAAAAGTAATAACTCACATCCAACCGTCGTTTAAAGTCAAAAGATTAAATGTTAAAATTTCATCAATATTGACCATTTTTTCAACGTTCGACTGGTCCGGGGTCATCGTTTTTCATCAGAAAATTGATTTTTTGGACTCTACCAAAAATGATTCAAAATGTCATTTGGATCGGGCCTCATGTTGAATAACCACTTTTTAAACCCTCACAGTGACCAAAATTGCCATTTTTACAGAGTTTTGCTTACTCAAAATCTTCAATTTTGACCAATTTCAGGCACAGAAATGACTTTAAACACACTTATTTTAGTTGAAAAAGTAATAACTCACATCCAACCGTCATTTAAAGTCAAAAGATTAAATGTTAAAATTTCATCAATATTGACCATTTTTTCAACGTTCGACTGGTCCGGGGTCATCGTTTTTCATCAGAAAATGGATTTTTTGGACTCTACCAAGAATGATTCAAAATGTCATTTGGATCGGGCCTCATGTTGAATAACCACTTTTTAAACCCTCACAGTGACCAAAACTGCCATTTTTACAGAGTTTTGCTTACTCAAAATCTTCAATTTTGACCAATTTCAGGCACAGAAATGACTTTAAACACACTTATTTTAGTTGAAAAAGTAATAACTCACATCCAACCGTCATTTAAAGTCAAAAGATTAAATGTTAAAATTTCATCAATATTGACCATTTTTTCAACGTTCGACTGGTCCGGGGTCATCGTTTTTCATCAGAAAATTGATTTTTTGGACTCTACCAAAAATGATTCAAAATGTCATTTGGATCGGGCCTCATGTTGAATAACCACTTTTTGAACCCTCACAGTGACCAAAACTGCCATTTTTACAGAGTTTTGCTTACTCAAAATCTTCAATTTTGACCAATTTCAGGCACAGAAATGACTTTAAACACACTTATTTTAGTTGAAAAAGTAATAACTCACATCCAACCGTCATTTAAAGTCAAAAGATTAAATGTTAAAATTTCATCAATATTGACCATTTTTTCAACGTTCGACTGGTCCGGGGTCATCGTTTTTCATCAGAAAATGGATTTTTTGGACTCTACCAAAAATGATTCAAAATGTCATTTGGATCGGGCCTCATGTTGAATAACCACTTTTTAAACCCTCACAGTGACCAAAACTGCCATTTTTACAGAGTTTTGCTTACTCAAAATCTTCAATTTTGACCAATTTCAGGCACAGAAATGACTTTAAACACACTTATTTTAGTTGAAAAAGTAATAACTCACATCCAACTGTCATTTAAAGTCAAAAGATTAAATGTTAAAATTTCATCAATATTGACCATTTTTTCAACGTTCGACTGGTCCGGGGTCATCGTTTTTCATCAGAAAATTGATTTTTTGGACTCTACCAAAAATGATTCAAAATGTCATTTTGATCGGGCCTCATGTTGAATAACCACTTTTTAAACCCTCACAGTGACCAAAACTGCCATTTTTACAGAGTTTTGCTTACTCAAAATCTTCAATTTTGACCAATTTCAGGCACAGAAATGACTTTAAACACACTTATTTTAGTTGAAAAAGTATTAACTCACATCCAACCGTCATTTAAAGTCAAAAGATTAAATGTTAAAATTTCATCAATATTGACCATTTTTTCAACGTTCGACTGGTCCGGGGTCATCGTTTTTCATCAGAAAATGGATTTTTTGGACTCTACCAAAAATGATAAAAAATGTCATTTGGATCGGGCCTCATGTTGAATAACCACTTTTTAAACCCTCACAGTGACCAAAACTGCCATTTTTACAGAGTTTTGCTTACTCAAAATCTTCAATTTTGACCAATTTCAGGCACAGAAATGACTTTAAACACACTTATTTTAGTTGAAAAAGTAATAACTCACATCCAACCGTCATTTAAAGTCAAAAGATTAAATGTTAAAATTTCATCAATATTGACCATTTTTTCAACGTTCGACTGGTCCGGGGTCATCGTTTTTCATCAGAAAATTGATTTTTTGGACTCTACCAAAAATGATTCAAAATGTCATTTTGATCGGGCCTCATGTTGAATAACCACTTTTTAAACCCTCACAGTGACCAAAACTGCCATTTTTACAGAGTTTTGCTTACTCAAAATCTTCAATTTTGACCAATTTCAGGCACAGAAATGACTTTAAACACACTTATTTTAGTTGAAAAAGTAATAACTCACATCCAACCGTCATTTAAAGTCAAAAGATTAAATGTTAAAATTTCATTAATATTGACCATTTTTTCAACGTTCGACTGGTCCGGGGTCATCGTTTTTCATCAGAAAATGCATTTTTTGGACTCTACCAAAAATGATTCAACATGTCATTTGGATCAGGCCTCATGTTGAATAACCACTTTTTAAACCCTCACAGTGACCAAAACTGCCATTTTTACAGTTTTGCTTACTCAAAATCTTCAATTTTGACCAATTTCAGGCACAGAAATGACTTTAAACACACTTATTTTAGTTGAAAAAGTAATAACTCACATCCAACCGTCATTTAAAGTCAAAAGATTAAATGTTAAAATTTCATCAATATTGACCATTTTTTCAACGTTCGACTGGTCCGGGGTCATCGTTTTTCATCAGAAAATGGATTTTTTGGACTCTACCAAAAATTATTCAAAATGTCATTTGGATCGGGCCTCATGTTGAATAACCACTTTTTAAACCCTCACAGTGACCAAAACTGCCATTTTTACAGAGTTTTGCTTACTCAAAATCTTCAATTTTGACCGATTTCAGGCACAGAAATGACTTTAAACACACTTATTTTAGTTGAAAAAGTATTAACTCACATCCAACCGTCATTTAAAGTCAAAAGATTAAATGTTAAAATTTCATCAATATTGACCATTTTTTCAACGTTCGACTGGTCCGGGGTCATCGTTTTTCATCAGAAAATGGATTTTTTGGACTCTACCAAAAATGATAAAAAATGTCATTTGGATCGGGCCTCATGTTGAATAACCACTTTTTAAACCCTCACAGTGACCAAAACTGCCATTTTTACAGAGTTTTGCTTACTCAAAATCTTCAATTTTGACCAATTTCAGGCACAGAAATGACTTTAAACACACTTATTTTAGTTGAAAAAGTAATAACTCACATCCAACCGTCATTTAAAGTCAAAAGATTAAATGTTAAAATTTCATCAATATTGACCATTTTTTCAACGTTCGACTGGTCCAGGGTCATCGTTTTTCATCAGAAAATTGATTTTTTGGACTCTACCAAAAATGATTCAAAATGTCATTTGGATCGGGCCTCATGTTGAATAACCACTTTTTAAACCCTCACAGTGACCAAAACTGCCATTTTTACAGAGTTTTGTTTACTCAAAATCTTCAATTTTGACCAATTTCAGGCACAGAAATGACTTTAAACACACTTATTTTAGTTGAAAAAGTAATAACTCACATCCAACCGTCGTTTAAAGTCAAAAGATTAAATGTTAAAATTTCATTAATATTGACCATTTTTTCAACGTTCGACTGGTCCGGGATCATCGTTTTTCATCAGAAAATTGATTTTTTGGACTCTACCAAAAATGATTCAAAATGTCATTTGGATCGGGCCTCATGTTGAATAACCACTTTTTAATCCCTCACAGTGACCAAAACTGCCATTTTTACAGAGTTTTGCTTACTCAAAATCTTCAATTTTGACCAATTTCAGGCACAGAAATGACTTTAAACACACTTATTTTAGTTGAAAAAGTAATAACTCACATCCAACCGTCATTTAAAGTCAAAAGATTAATGTTAAAATTTCATCAATATTGACCATTTTTTCAACGTTCCACTGGTCCGGGGTCATCGTTTTTCATCAGAAAATTGATTTTTTGGACTCTACCAAAAATGATTCAAAATGTCATTTGGATCGGGCCTCATGTTGAATAACCACTTTTTAAACCCTCACAGTGACCAAAATTGCCATTTTTACAGAGTTTTGCTTACTCAAAATCTTCAATTTTGACCAATTTCAGGCACAGAAATGACTTTAAACACACTTATTTTAGTTGAAAAAGTAATAACTCACATCCAACCGTCATTTAAAGTCAAAAGATTAAATGTTAAAATTTCATCAATATTGACCATTTTTTCAACGTTCGACTGGTCCGGGGTCATCGTTTTTCATCAGAAAATTGATTTTTTGGACTCTACCAAAAATGATTCAACATGTCATTTGGATCAGGCCTCATGTTGAATAACCACTTTTTAAACCCTCACAGTGACCAAAACTGCCATTTTTACAGTTTTGCTTACTCAAAATCTTCAATTTTGACCAATTTCAGGCACAGAAATGAGTTTAAACACACTTATTTTAGTTGAAAAAGTAATAACTCACATCCAACCGTCATTTAAAGTCAAAAGATTAAATGTTAAAATTTCATCAATATTGACCATTTTTTCAATGTTCGACTGGTCCGGGGTCATCGTTTTTCATCAGAAAATTGATTTTTTGGACTCTACCAAAAATGATTCAAAATGTCATTTGGATCGGGCCTCATGTTGAATAACCACTTTTTAAACCCTCACAGTGACCAAAATTGCCATTTTTACAGAGTTTTGCTTACTCAAAATCTTCAATTTTGACCAATTTCAGGCACAGAAATGACTTTAAACACACTTATTTTAGTTGAAAAAGTAATAACTCACATCCAACCGTCATTTAAAGTCAAAAGATTAAATGTTAAAATTTCATCAATATTGACCATTTTTTCAACGTTCGACTGGTCCGGGGTCATTGTTTTTCATCAGAAAATTGATTTTTTGGACTCTACCAAAAATGATTCAAAATGTCATTTTGATCAGGCCTCATGTTGAATAACCACTTTTTAAACCCTCACAGTGACCAAAACTGCCATTTTTACAGAGTTTTGCTTACTCAAAATCTTCAATTTTGACCAATTTCAGGCACAGAAATGACTTTAAACACACTTATTTTAGTTGAAAAAGTAATAACTCACATCCAACCGTCATTTAAAGTCAAAAGATTAAATGTTAAAATTTCATCAATATTGACCATTTTTTCAACGTTCGACTGGTCCGGGGTCATCGTTTTTCATCAGAAAATGGATTTTTTGGACTCTACCAAAAATGATTCAAAATGTCATTTGGATCGGGCCTCATGTTGAATAACCACTTTTTAAACCCTCACAGTGACCAAAACTGCCATTTTTACAGAGTTTTGCTTACTCAAAATCTTCAATTTTGACCAATTTCAGGCACAGAAATGACTTTAAACACACTTATTTTAGTTGAAAAAGTAATAACTCACATCCAACCGTCGTTTAAAGTCAAAAGATTAAATGTTAAAATTTCATCAATATTGAC
The DNA here is from genome assembly GCF_964263255.1 of Lissotriton vulgaris. Lineage (NCBI taxonomy): Eukaryota > Metazoa > Chordata > Amphibia > Caudata > Salamandridae > Lissotriton > Lissotriton vulgaris. Next base: position 129,906 of record NW_028247095.1, on the reverse strand, counting down.
CATTTTTTCAACGTTCGACTGGTCCGGGGTCATCGTTTTTCATCAGAAAATTGATTTTTTGGACTCTACCAAAAATGATTCAAAATGTCATTTGGATCGGGCCTCATGTTGAATAACCACTTTTTAAACCCTCACAGTGACCAAAATTGCCATTTTTACAGAGTTTTGCTTACTCAAAATCTTCAATTTTGACCAATTTCAGGCACAGAAATGACTTTAAACACACTTATTTTAGTTGAAAAAGTAATAACTCACATCCAACCGTCATTTAAAGTCAAAAGATTAAATGTTAAAATTTCATCAATATTGACCATTTTTTCAACGTTCGACTGGTCCGGGGTCATCGTTTTTCATCAGAAAATGGATTTTTTGGACTCTACCAAGAATGATTCAAAATGTCATTTGGATCGGGCCTCATGTTGAATAACCACTTTTTAAACCCTCACAGTGACCAAAACTGCCATTTTTACAGAGTTTTGCTTACTCAAAATCTTCAATTTTGACCAATTTCAGGCACAGAAATGACTTTAAACACACTTATTTTAGTTGAAAAAGTAATAACTCACATCCAACCGTCATTTAAAGTCAAAAGATTAAATGTTAAAATTTCATCAATATTGACCATTTTTTCAACGTTCGACTGGTCCGGGGTCATCGTTTTTCATCAGAAAATTGATTTTTTGGACTCTACCAAAAATGATTCAAAATGTCATTTGGATCGGGCCTCATGTTGAATAACCACTTTTTGAACCCTCACAGTGACCAAAACTGCCATTTTTACAGAGTTTTGCTTACTCAAAATCTTCAATTTTGACCAATTTCAGGCACAGAAATGACTTAAACACACTTATTTTAGTTGAAAAAGTAATAACTCACATCCAACCGTCATTTAAAGTCAAAGATTAAATGTTAAAATTTCATCAATATTGACCATTTTTTCAACGTTCGACTGGTCCGGGGTCATCGTTTTTCATCAGAAAATTGATTTTTTGGACTCTACCAAAAATGATTCAAAATGTCATTTGGATCGGGCCTCATGTTGAATAACCACTTTTTAAACCCTCACAGTGACCAAAACTGCCATTTTTACAGAGTTTTGCTTACTCAAAATCTTCAATTTTGACCAATTTCAGGCACAGAAATGACTTTAAACACACTTATTTTAGTTGAAAAAGTAATAACTCACATCCAACCGTCATTTAAAGTCAAAAGATTAAATGTTAAAATTTCATCAATATTGACCATTTTTTCAACGTTCGACTGGTCCGGGGTCATCGTTTTTCATCAGAAAATTGATTTTTTGGACTCTACCAAAAATGATTCAAAATGTCATTTGGATCGGGCCTCATGTTGAATAACCACTTTTTAAACCCTCACAGTGACCAAAATTGCCATTTTTACAGAGTTTTGCTTACTCAAAATCTTCAATTTTGACCAATTTCAGGCACAGAAATGACTTTAAACACACTTATTTTAGTTGAAAAAGTAATAACTCACATCCAACCGTCATTTAAAGTCAAAAGATTAAATGTTAAAATTTCATCAATTTTGACCATTTTTTCAACGTTCGACTGGTCCGGGGTAATCGTTTTTCATCAGAAAATTGATTTTTTGGACTCTACCAAAAATGATTCAAAATGTCATTTGGATCGGGCCTCATGTTGAATAACCACTTTTTAAACCCTCACAGTGACCAAAATTGCCATTTTTACAGAGTTTGGCTTACTCAAAATCTTCAATTTTGACCAATTTCAGGCACAGAAATGACTTTAAACACACTTATTTTAGTTGAAAAAGTAATAACTCACATCCAACCGTCATTTGAAGTCAAAAGATTAAATGTTAAAATTTCATCAATATTGACCATTTTTTCAACGTTCGACTGGTCCGGGGTCATCGTTTTTCATCAGAAAATGGATTTTTTGGACTCTACCAAAAATGATTCAAAATGTCATTTTGATCGGGCCTCATGTTGAATAACCACTTTTTAAACCCTCACAGTGACCAAAACTGCCATTTTTACAGAGTTTTGCTTACTCAAAATCTTCAATTTTGACCAAATTCAGGCACAGAAATGACTTTAAACACACTTATTTTAGTTGAAAAAGTAATAACTCACATCCAACCGTCATTTAAAGTCAAAAGATTAAATGTTAAAATTTCATCAATATTGACCATTTTTTCAACGTTCGACTGGTCCGGGGTCATCGTTTTTCATCAGAAAATTGATTTTTTGGACTCTACCAAAAATGATTCAAAATGTCATTTTGATCGGGCCTCATGTTGAATAACCACTTTTTAAACCCTCACAGTGACCAAAACTGCCATTTTTACAGAGTTTTGCTTACTCAAAATCTTCAATTTTGACCAATTTCAGGCACAGAAATGACTTTAAACACACTTATTTTAGTTGAAAAAGTAATAACTCACATCCAACCGTCATTTAAAGTCAAAAGATTAAATGTTAAAATTTCATCAATATTGACCATTTTTTCAACGTTCGACTGGTCCGGGGTCATCGTTTTTCATCAGAAAATTGATTTTTTGGACTCTACCAAAAATGATTCAAAATGTCATTTGGATCGGGCCTCATGTTGAATAACCACTTTTTAAACCCTCACAGTGACCAAAACTGCCATTTTTACAGAGTTTTGCTTACTCAAAATCTTCAATTTTGACCAATTTCAGGCACAGAATTGACTTTAAACACACTTATTTTAGTTGAAAAAGTAATAACTCACATCCAACCGTCATTTAAAGTCAAAAGATTAAATGTTAAAATTTCATCAATATTGACCATTTTTTCAACGTTCGACTGGTCCGGGGTCATCGTTTTTCATCAGAAAATTGATTTTTTGGACTCTACCAAAAATGATTCAAAATGTCATTTGGATCGGGCCTCATGTTGAATAACCACTTTTTAAACCCTCACAGTGACCAAAATTGCCATTTTTACAGAGTTTTGCTTACTCAAAATCTTCAATTTTGACCAATTTCAGGCACAGAAATGACTTTAAACACACTTATTTTAGTTGAAAAAGTAATAACTCACATCCAACCGTCATTTAAAGTCAAAAGATTAAATGTTAAAATTTCATCAATATTGACCATTTTTTCAACGTTCGACTGGTCCGGGGTCATCGTTTTTCATCAGAAAATGGATTTTTTGGACTCTACCAAAAATGATTCAAAATGTCATTTTGATCGGGCCTCATGTTGAATAACCACTTTTTAAACCCTCACAGTGACCAAAACTGCCATTTTTACAGAGTTTTGCTTACTCAAAATCTTCAATTTTGACCAATTTCAGGCACAGAAATGACTTTAAACACACTTATTTTAGTTGAAAAAGTAATAACTCACATCCAACCGTCATTTAAAGTCAAAAGATTAAATGTTAAAATTTCATCAATATTGACCATTTTTTCAACGTTCGACTGGTCCGGGGTCATCGTTTTTCATCAGAAAATGGATTTTTTGGACTCTACCAAAAATGATTCAAAATGTCATTTGGATCGGGCCTCATGTTGAATAACCACTTTTTAAACCCTCACAGTGACCAAAACTGCCATTTTTACAGAGTTTTGCTTACTCAAAATCTTCAATTTTGACCAATTTCAGGCACAGAAATGACTTTAAACACACTTATTTTAGTTGAAAAAGTAATAACTCACATCCAACCGTCATTTAAAGTCATATGGCTGAGATACCCGCCACCCCCTCTCAACACAATCCCCAAGGATGGGAAACCGGAAACGTTCTGAACTTTTGGAAGACGGGAGGGAGTGACCCTCCCGGCCGTATTTATTAAAATATGAAACAAAATTAAAACGTTAAAATAACAGTTTCATATTAATGTACAATTTCATTTCCACATTTGCGATGTTTGGCTAACCTTAACATATACTCTAATACAGAGGTTCTCCTAGCCGAACTAACATCCTACAAAACTTTACTTTAAATTGAAATTGTACATCCTAACGTTTAAGGGCCAACGGCAAGGTCGTAACCGGTGTCAAGATCCCTAAACCAGACATATCCCCCTCACTTGTGAGGGGTGACCGCACAGAGGCGTACCTCAAGTGCATTTACCAATTTCCCTTGACTTGACGGGGGCCCCAATAAACTCGACGCCATTTAAAGGTCGTCCGAGGACTCGTGTGAGGTATCTAGAAGGTAGCGTAGACCCCCTCCCAAACCCCACACAACTTACCACATCTGCCGTCGCAGATGTCCTGGCCCCGGGAAATTCCCCAGGAGGGGGCTGTAGCCCCTCCTACCCAGGAAGGGGCCTTGACCGCCTTTCCTTTCCTTTCGGCGGCCCATCCTTAGAAGGGACCGCCTCCCCGTTGAGGGGCCAATGGCCACCTCCCTCGAGCGCTCCCATCCGTAATGGGTGACGCCCACCCCTAGGGATCTTCCAATTACTGCTCACCGATCATGACCTTACCGCCCGACCAAAATAAATACGACATTCTAACTAAATTACTAAATGACTAAATTTCTAAAGACAGTAACAATTACGACTTATAAAAAGGCATGATTACTGGTCAATACTAGTGCATAATTACTTTATTTGCAAAAACATACTACAATTTATTCATTCTTTATTGCATATTCAAAAGGTATCACGATGATCATCACAACCTGTAAAAATTAGAGTTATCACATCAAACTTTATTCAAAACCACTTGCTGTCCTCAGGGGCTGGTGGGTGGGTCAAAATTGGCTCTTCGTTCCGTCTCGAGCTCACGTGCAGCGAGGAGGTGCAGCTTCAGAGCACAGGAACAAGAGGATGCTTTCTTGGCTTGTGGCTCCTTTTATCCGTCTTCAGGGCGGGCGTAAACCCGCCCCTGCCTGCCCCGAAGGGCGTGGCCGGCCGCGTCAGTGTCTAGGCCAGCCCACTCCAGGGCGGGAAAGGGCGCGCCCCGGCTACGCCGCTTCGGGCATACCAGCCGAGGCTCGCCTCCCGCCCAAGATGGCTTCCCGGGGGGATCGTGGTACTTCGCCATACGTTCGGGGGGACCGAATGGTCGCCCCTTTCCATATGGCTGAGATACCCGCCACCCCCTCTCAACACAATCCCCAAGGATGGGAAACCGGAAACGTTCTGAACTTTTGGAAGACGGGAGGGAGTGACCCTCCCGGCCGTATTTATTAAAATATGAAACAAAATTAAAACGTTAAAATAACAGTTTCATATTAATGTACAATTTCATTTCCACATTTGCGATGTTTGGCTAACCTTAACATATACTCTAATACAGAGGTTCTCCTACCCGAACTAACATCCTACAAATCTTTACTTTAAATTGAAATTGTACATCCTAACGTTTAAGGGCCAACGGCAAGGTCGTAACCGGTGTCAAGATCCCTAAACCAGACATATCCCCCTCACTTGTGAGGGGCGACCGCACAGAGGCGTACCTCAAGTGCATTTACCAATTTCCCTTGACTTGACGGGGGCCCCAATAAACTCGACGCCATTTAAAGGTCGTCCGAGGACTCGTGTGAGGTATCTAGAAGGTAGCGTAGACCCCCTCCCAAACCCCACACAACTTACCACATCTGCCGTCGCAGATGTCCTGGCCCCGGGAAATTCCCCAGGAGGGGGCTGTAGCCCCTCCTACCCAGGAAGGGGCCTTGACCGCCTTTCCTTTCCTTTCGGCGGCCCATCCTTAGAAGGGACCGCCTCCCCGTTGAGGGGCCAATGGCCACCTCCCTCGAGCGCTCCCATCCGTAATGGGTGACGCCCACCCCTAGGGATCTTCCAATTACTGCTCACCGATCATGACCTTACCGCCACAGGCCGGATAGTTGACCGGCTATCCGGACCCCCCACAACCTCCTGCCTAAAGGTCATGTCATAAAGTCCTTAGCCAAGCTATCAGATCTCCTATGAGTAACTCGTTCCCCACCCGGGACAAATGAACACCATCCCCCAAATACATACTGTCCCCTTTAATACAACCATGCGAAATAGAATGCAGTGTACTTGAACGGAACAATCTACTCATTTTATTATTAATTTTCCTTACTGAATGATTCAGAGCGGAAACCGAAAGAGCCCCCCGCCACACTTTCCGTGGGATCATATGGGACCATGCAATTGTGCACCCTGGAACTCTCCTCGCTAACCAACTTACCGTGGAAAGCATTGCCTCAAGAAGAAGTCGTCTACCAGTGGTCACCAAATCATTGCCCCCAAGATGTACTATGACTATAGACGGCGGTGACCTCGTCCGCCCTAACAAACCCTCAAAAAATGATCGAAACTGGTCAATACAGAGCCCGCCCTTTCCGTAGAAGGACACACTGTACCCGTATTCCCCAGCCACGTGAATCATGTCACCTGCTTTGAATACGTCCGCGGCACGCCTCACATATGAGTGGCCCACGACCCACACCTCCTTTTTCACAGCCGGTGATGTCTGACCGCTGGCCCGGTGTTGGGTCGACTGCACAGTCCGCCCCGCCTCGTAGGCTTGCGCAACTGAAAACCAAACAAAAACAAGAAGCGTGAGTACATCATTACAGCTTCACAACATGTGCAACCGCACATACCTTTTATAACAATTCGAGGACCAACGCCCCACACGTTTAACTTGTTCGACATTCAGACCCCTGGCTGTAGCCTCTGTAGCAGCCCCTATCTGAAAGGAATGAGTCCCAAACTCGCCGGGGTTCAAGCCTGCGGCAGAAATCGACATCGCAAGCACCCGCTGAAACTGAAACCTCGTCAGTGGGGTGGCGTCAGCGTGTCTCAACAAGGTCCCCCCCCATGATGCCACCCTTTGCGCTAAATATTCCTCCACGCAACTCACCGGGCACATGGAAGACCCGGGAATCCTTCGTATGATTATGCAGTCCCCCATTGCACCCTGATCGGTCTTGGACCTCACAAACGAGACAGTCATTGTCTCCCCCCTGACCTGAACGTGCTCTCGGCACAGTCCCCCCATGGTATCCTGCTTGTTCTTTGCCACTAGTTCGCTTACCCGCATAGCCCCATGGAATGCTAGCACAAAAGCGGCTCTGAATAACCTTGTTTCATACAGGGATGAACATGTTGCAGGGAGTACAGATAACAACAGAGCTAACCTATCCAGACCTATCGGGCGCCTTGCATCTACTTTGCGACCCTCAAGGCGTTGCCACCCACGTAGCGCTTTCTGCACAACGAAAGACGCGGTCGGGTCCTGAATCCCATGGGCCCTTGCCATAAAGGAAATGGCGGCCCGATGCCTCTGGGCCGTAGCCACTGATTTGCCTGCCTGATGTAACGACAGCAGAAAATCTACTACTAGTTCTTCCTGGCCCCAAAGCTCTCCCCTAGCAGCCCCCCACAAAGGCCCAATATGATCGGAACGCCCCTTCATATGCCTTCCTCGTCCTGGGTGCTAAACTCTCTCCCACGAGGTTCTGTAGTTCGGGGCACCGAGAGACCAGAGAGCTTCGGGAAAGGGTGCCGCCACCGGGTCCGCTGTGGGCAGAAAACCCCAGAAGGCCTGCATACGAAAACGAGAAAGCGCATCAGCCGCTTTATTCATTACCCCTGGCACATGTTTTGCCTTAAATAGCACGTTCAATTGCATACACAATAACACAATTTCTTTGAGCAATCTCAGAACCCATTTGCATCGTGCTGCCTGGCTATTGATACACTCAACCACGGTCATGTTATCAGACCAAAACACCACAGAGTGATCTCTGAACCCCTCAGGCCAAGTTTTCAGGGCCACAAGAATGGGAAAAAGTTCAAGAAAGGCAATGTTACTTGTCAGCCCACACTCACGCCACCATAATGGCCATTTTTGAGCCGACCATCGTGTGCCGAATATGGCACCAAAACCAGTGCTCCCTGCCGAATCTGTCCACAGCCCCAGCTCCTCGGAGGACACCGCCGGTTTGTTCCAGACAATTCGACCATTGAAATCCGCCAGAAATGCCAACCAAATGCGCATGTCCTGACGAACCTCTGCCGATAACCTTGTGCGATGATGACCCTCCTTCAGGCCGACCATGGCCTGAGCGATCGAGCGGGAAAAGGGGCGGGCCATCGGCATGACTCTCAGGGCAAAATTCAGCTGTCCCACCAATTGTTGCAACTGGTGCAGCCTGACCTTGGACTTGCTAATACAAGCTTCCAGTGAAGCCCTGAATCTTATCACCTTCTCTTTAGGTAGTCTAAAACAACCTTCCCCAGAGTCGAGTTCGATCCCCAGGAACTCGAGGCAAGTCGAGGGACCCACAGTCTTACCTGGTGCCAACGGCACACCGAAATGCTTCATTAAAGTACAAAATTCATTCAAAGCCTGTCCACATTCCGGACCCCCGGCCGCCCCCAGAAACAAAAAATCATCGAGATAATGCATGACATGCTGTAAACCAGTCTTCTTTGTGAAGACCCATTGCAGAAAGCAACTGAACTGTTCAAAATATGCACAAGAAATAGAGCAACCCATTGGCATACATCTATCCATGTAAAACTGACCCTGAAACATGAAACCAAGGAGACGCTGATCGTCTGGGTATACCGGGAGCAACCGGAACGCTGACTCAATATCTGACTTTGCCATCAGCGCCCCGGGCCCTAGGCGATTCAACATGGCTACGGCCTCATCGAAAGATGCGTACCGCACCGAACACACATCCGGGTCTATTGCATCATTTACGGACAGACCACGTGGGGCTGATGTATCAGTCGGAACTCACCCGGGTCCTTCTTAGGGACCACCCCCAAAGGAGAACAAACAAGCACACGGTGGCTCGTCAAATGGACCGGCGACTCGACCTCGAGTAACCTCCTTCCTAATTTTCTCTTGTACTACGGTCGTATGTTGCAAGACCGATATTTGATTTTTACATTTTCTTACACCCCGAAAGCCCCCCACTGGGATGCGGAAACCATATGAAAACCCGTTCCTCAACACCCCAGCGGAAGCGTGATCCGGGTATTCGCTGAGCCAAGGAATCATTGCCATGGTATCAACCGGAGTAGGTAAAGGCGCCCCTCGGACTATTTTAGACCTGTTTGGCGCCTCCTCTCCCCCCCGTTATCACCCGTTTTGGCTCTGCACATGGACTCCGGATGGGATGGCTGCCCACACCCTCCACATTCGTGACGAAATTTACATGACCCCTGGGGCCTCGTACATTTTCCTCTGTTGAAGTTCCAACAAATCCCCCTTTTATCTGTGTTGCCGTTCGGCCTCGAGTTGTATTCGTTACCTGTACCTGATCGAAAGGGGGTCCCGGCATATTGGCGGGAGGATTCACCCCCGCTACTCCCTACTAATGGTACTTTTAACATACCAGTACTCTCCATTTTTGACCATGAAACAGAATCGTAACAATCCCAAGTTAAGTTTTTATCGTGCTCCTTTGCTTTTCTAAAAATGTTATCGTAACAGAACCACTGATTGCCCCCATATGATACGGAATATTCCATGATCCGTGTCTGATAGATCGGCAATTCGGACAGCAACTCGGGTCTACGTTCGCCCATGATGGAGGTGAAAATTCCCCATGCCTTCCCCCAAGTGCAAATGTTTTCATCAACTTTAAAGGCGGCCATCTTTGCACGCCAAACACTCGGATGCATGAGCTCCTTTTGGCTCTTAACATGCTCCATCTCATAATGATCAGTAAGCAACAAGAAGATGTTTATATACTCATTTGCCCATATCTTTTCCTTAATAGCCAGAGGGACATGTTGACCCAACTTTTCCCTTCGTGAAGGTGCAGACTCATCCCTTGCAATCGGCAATGGCCGCTTACCTGAACCGGAAGCTGCATCTGCTGGAGCTGTTCCTGTTGGCTTTTCTACTGCCACAGCCGGCATGATAACTGGCGATGATGCCTTCACCGCCTCCCTTGTTTCACGCAGTTGCTTCATCAACACTCGCGCGTCGTCAGCCGTGGCGCCCTCGCTATCTTTACCCAACCACGCTGCTAATTGTGCTGCCAGCTCGGGCGGCATATCCTCCCCGGACACGGGGGTGACCACTACGGGAATCGGATTCCCCTCTGCCGGTACCGGAGTTGGCTCTTCGAGTGGCGCACAGGGAACCGGGATGTCCCCCCCAGCTGCTCCCCTTCTGGGCCTTTTGCCTTTTCCTCCCGGCGCTGCTCCCGCCAAAGGACGTTTCGGTCCCCCTTCTCCGTCTCTATCCGCCACCCGCTTCTTCAAATCGGTTACTTCTTTCATGAGTATCCGCAGCATCTGGTCGGTAGACATTCGCTTTCCGACATTCTTAGGCATTCTCCGACAGATACAAAAAGTATAAGAGTAATACAAAAAGAAAGATTACCACGCTCAAAATTGGCTCTTCGTTCCGTCTCGAGCTCACATGCAGCGAGGAGGTGCAGCTTCAGAGCACAGGAACAAGAGGATGCTTTCTTGGCTTGTGGCTCCTTTTATCCGTCTTCAGGGCGGGCGTAAACCCGCCCCTGCCTGCCCAGAAGGGCGTGGCCGGCCGCGTCAGTGTCTAGGCCAGCCCACTCCAGGGCGGGAAAGGGCGCGCCCCGGCTACGCCGCTTCAGGCATACCAGCCGAGGCTCGCCTCCCGCCCAAGATGGCTTCCCGGGGGGATCGTGGTACTCCGCCATACGTTCGGGGGGACCGAATGGTCGCCCCTTTCCAAAAGATTAAATGTTAAAATTTCATCAATATTGACCATTTTTTCAACGTTCGACTGGTCCGGGGTCATCGTTTTTCATCAGAAAATTGATTTTTTGGACTCTACCAAAAATGATTCAAAATGTCATTTGGATCGGGCCTCATGTTGAATAACCACTTTTTAAACCCTCACAGTGACCAAAACTGCAATTTTTACAGAGTTTTGCTTACTCAAAATCTTCAATTTTGACCAATTTCAGGCACAGAAATGACTTTAAACACACTTATTTTAGTTGAAAAAGTAATAACTCACATCCAACCGTCATTTAAAGTCAAAAGATTAAATGTTAAAATTTCATCAATATTGACCATTTTTTCAACGTTCGACTGGTCCGGGGTCATCGTTTTTCATCAGAAAATTGATTTTTTGGACTCTACCAAAAATGATTCAAAATGTCATTTTGATCGGGCCTCATGTTGAATAACCACTTTTTAAACCCTCACAGTGACCAAAACTGCCATTTTTACAGAGTTTTGCTTACTCAAAATCTTCAATTTTGACCAATTTCAGGCACAGAAATGACTTTAAACACACTTATTTTAGTTGAAAAAGTAATAACTCACATCCAACCGTCATTTAAAGTCAAAAGATTAAATGTTAAAATTTCATCAATATTGACCATTTTTTCAACGTTCGACTGGTCCGGGGTCATCGTTTTTCATCAGAAAATGGATTTTTTGGACTCTACCAAAAATGATTCAACATGTCATTTGGATCAGGCCTCATGTTGAATAACCACTTTTTAAACCCTCACAGTGACCAAAACTGCAATTTCTACAGAGTTTTGCTTACTCAAAATCTTCAATTTTGACCAATTTCAGGCACAGAAATGACTTTAAACACACTTATTTTAGTTGAAAAAGTAATAACTCACATCCAACCGTCATTTAAAGTCAAAAGATTAAATGTTAAAATTTCATCAATATTGACCATTTTTTCAACGTTCGACTGGTCCGGGGTCATCGTTTTTCATCAGAAAATTGATTTTTTGGACTCTACCAAAAATGATTCAAAATGTCATTTGGATCGGGCCTCATGTTGAATAACCACTTTTTAATCCCTCACAGTGACCAAAACTGCCATTTTTACAGAGTTTTGCTTACTCAAAATCTTCAATTTTGACCAATTTCAGGCACAGAAATGACTTTAAACACACTTATTTTAGTTGAAAAAGTAATAACTCACATCCAACCGTCATTTAAAGTCAAAAGATTAAATGTTAAAATTTCATCAATATTGACCATTTTTTCAACGTTCGACTGGTCCGGGGTCATCGTTTTTCATCAGAAAATTGATTTTTTGGACTCTACCAAAAATGATTCAAAATGTCATTTGGATCGGGCCTCATGTTGAATAACCACTTTTTAAACCCTCACAGTGACCAAAACTGCAATTTTTACAGAGTTTTGCTTACTCAAAATCTTCAATTTTGACCAATTTCAGGTACAGAAATGACTTTAAACACACTTATTTTAGTTGAAAAAGTAATAACTCACATCCAACCGTCATTTAAAGTCAAAAGATTAAATGTTAAAATTTCATCAATATTGACCATTTTTTCAACGTTCGACTGGTCCGGGGTCATCGTTTTTCATCAGAAAATGGATTTTTTGGACTCTACCAAAAATGATTCAACATGTCATTTGGATCAGGCCTCATGTTGAATAACCACTTTTTAAACCCTCACAGTGACCAAAACTGCCATTTTTACAGTTTTGCTTACTCAAAATCTTCAATTTTGACCAATTTCAGGCACAGAAATGACTTTAAACACACTTATTTTAGTTGAAAAAGTAATAACTCACGTCCAACCGTCATTTAAAGTCAAAAGATTAAATGTTAAAATTTCATCAATATTGACCATTTTTTCAACGTTCGACTGGTCCGGGGTCATCGTTTTTCATCAGAAAATTGATTTTTTGGACTCTACCAAAAATGATTCAAAATGTCATTTGGATCGGGCCTCATGTTGAATAACCACTTTTTAAACCCTCACAGTGACCAAAACTGCAATTTTTACAGAGTTTTGCTTACTCAAAATCTTCAATTTTGACCAATTTCAGGCACAGAAATGACTTTAAACACACTTATTTTAGTTGAAAAAGTAATAACTCACATCCAACCGTCATTTAAAGTCAAAAGATTAAATGTTAAAATTTCATCAATATTGACCATTTTTTCAACGTTCGACTGGTCCGGGGTCATCGTTTTTCATCAGAAAATTGATTTTTTGGACTCTACCAAAAATGATTCAAAATGTCATTTGGATCGGGCCTCATGTTGAATAACCACTTTTTAATCCCTCACAGTGACCAAAACTGCCATTTTTACAGAGTTTTGCTTACTCAAAATCTTCAATTTTGACCAATTTCAGGCACAGAAATGACTTTAAACACACTTATTTTAGTTGAAAAAGTAATAACTCACATCCAACCGTCATTTAAAGTCAAAAGATTAAATGTTAAAATTTCATCAATATTGACCATTTTTTCAACGTTCGACTGGTCCGGGGTCATCGTTTTTCATCAGAAAATTGATTTTTTGGACTCTACCAAAAATGATTCAAAATGTCATTTGGATCGGGCCTCATGTTGAATAACCACTTTTTAAACCCTCACAGTGACCAAAACTGCAATTTTTACAGAGTTTTGCTTACTCAAAATCTTCAATTTTGACCAATTTCAGGTACAGAAATGACTTTAAACACACTTATTTTAGTTGAAAAAGTAATAACTCACATCCAACCGTCATTTAAAGTCAAAGATTAAATGTTAAAATTTCATCAATATTGACCATTTTTTCAACGTTTGACTGGTCCGGGGTCATCGTTTTTCATCAGAAAATTGATTTTTTGGACTCTACCAAAAATTATTCAAAATGTCATTTTGATCGGGCCTCATGTTGAATAACCACTTTTTAAACCCTCACAGTGACCAAAACTGCCATTTTTACAGAGTTTTGCTTACTCAAAATCTTCAATTTTGACCAATTTCAGGCACAGAAATGACTTTAAACACACTTATTTTAGTTGAAAAAGTAATAACTCACATCCAACCGTCATTTAAAGTCAAAAGATTAAATGTTAAAATTTCATCAATATTGACCATTTTTTCAACGTTCGACTGGTCCGGGGTCATCGTTTTTCATCAGAAAATGGATTTTTTGGACTCTACCAAAAATGATTCAACATGTCATTTGGATCAGGCCTCATGTTGAATAACCACTTTTTAAACCCTCACAGTGACCAAAACTGCCATTTTTACAGTTTTGCTTACTCAAAATCTTCAATTTTGACCAATTTCAGGCACAGAAATGACTTTAAACACACTTATTTTAGTTGAAAAAGTAATAACTCACGTCCAACCGTCATTTAAAGTCAAAAGATTAAATGTAAAAATTTCATCAATATTGACCATTTTTTCAACGTTCGACTGGTCCGGGGTCATCGTTTTTCATCAGAAAATTGATTTTTTGGACTCTACCAAAAATGATTCAAAATGTCATTTGGATCGGGCCTCATGTTGAATAACCACTTTTTAATCCCTCACAGTGACCAAAACTGCCATTTTTACAGAGTTTTGCTTACTCAAAATCTTCAATTTTGACCAATTTCAGGCACAGAAATGAGTTTAAACACACTTATTTTAGTTGAAAAAGTAATAACTCACATCCAACCGTCATTTAAAGTCAAAAGATTAAATGTTAAAATTTCATCAATATTGACCATTTTTTCAACGTTCGACTGGTCCGGGGTCATCGTTTTTCATCAGAAAATGGATTTTTGGGACTCTACCAAAAATGATTCAAAATGTCATTTGGATCGGGCCTCATGTTGAATAACCACTTTTTAAACCCTCACAGTGACCAAAATTGCCATATTTACAGAGTTTTGCTTACTCAAAATCTTCAATTTTGACCAATTTCAGGCACAGAAATGACTTTAAACACACTTATTTTAGTTGAAAAAGTAATAACTCACATCCAACCGTCATTTAAAGTCAAAAGATTAAATGTTAAAATTTCATCAATATTGACCATTTTTTCAACGTTCGACTGGTCCGGGGTCATCGTTTTTCATCAGAAAATTGATTTTTTGGACTCTACCAAAAATGATTCAAAATGTCATTTGGATCGGGCCTCATGTTGAATAACCACTTTTTAAACCCTCACAGTGACCAAAACTGCAATTTTTACAGAGTTTTGCTTACTCAAAATCTTCAATTTTGACCAATTTCAGGCACAGATATGACTTTAAACACACTTATTTTAGTTGAAAAAGTAATAACTCACATCCAACCGTCATTTAAAGTCAAAAGATTAAATGTTAAAATTTCATCAATATTGACCATTTTTTCAACGTTCGACTGGTCCGGGGTCATCGTTTTTCATCAGAAAATGGATTTTTTGGACTCTACCAAAAATGATTCAACATGTCATTTGGATCAGGCCTCATGTTGAATAACCACTTTTTAAACCCTCACAGTGACCAAAACTGCCATTTTTACAGTTTTGCTTACTCAAAATCTTCAATTTTGACCAATTTCAGGCACAGAAATGACTTTAAACACACTTATTTTAGTTGAAAAAGTAATAACTCATGTCCAACCGTCATTTAAAGTCAAAAGATTAAATGTTAAAATTTCATCAATATTGACCATTTTTTCAACGTTCGACTGGTCCGGGGTCATCGTTTTTCATCAGAAAATTGATTTTTTGGACTCTACCAAAAATGATTCAAAATGTCATTTGGATCGGGCCTCATGTTGAATAACTACTTTTTAATCCCTCACAGTGACCAAAACTGCCATTTTTACAGAGTTTTGCTTACTCAAAATCTTCAATTTTGACCAATTTCAGGCACAGAAATGAGTTTAAACACACTTATTTTAGTTGAAAAAGTAATAACTCACATCCAACCGTCATTTAAAGTCAAAAGATTAAATGTTAAAATTTCATCAATATTGACCATTTTTTCAACGTTCGACTGGTCCGGGGTCATCGTTTTTCATCAGAAAATGGATTTTTGGGACTCTACCAAAAATGATTCAAAATGTCATTTGGATCGGGCCTCATGTTGAATAACCACTTTTTAAACCCTCACAGTGACCAAAATTGCCATATTTACAGAGTTTTGCTTACTCAAAATCTTCAATTTTGACCAATTTCAGGCACAGAAATGACTTTAAACACACTTATTTTAGTTGAAAAAGTAATAACTCACATCCAACCGTCATTTAAAGTCAAAAGATTAAATGTTAAAATTTCATCAATATTGACCATTTTTTCAACGTTCGACTGGTCCGGGGTCATCGTTTTTCATCAGAAAATTGATTTTTTGGACTCTACCAAAAATGATTCAAAATGTCATTTGGATCGGGCCTCATGTTGAATAACCACTTTTTAAACCCTCACAGTGACCAAAACTGCAATTTTTACAGAGTTTTGCTTACTCAAAATCTTCAATTTTGACCAATTTCAGGCACAGAAATGACTTTAAACACACTTATTTTAGTTGAAAAAGTAATAACTCACATCCAACCGTCATTTAAAGTCAAAAGATTAAATGTTAAAATTTCATCAATATTGACAATTTTTTCAACGTTTGACTGGTCCGGGGTCATCGTTTTTCATCAGAAAATTGATTTTTTGGACTCTACCAAAAATGATTCAAAATGTCATTTTGATCGGGCCTCATGTTGAATAACCACTTTTTAAACCCTCACAGTGACCAAAACTGCCATTTTTACAGAGTTTTGCTTACTCAAAATCTTCAATTTTGACCAATTTCAGGCACAGAAATGACTTTAAACACACTTATTTTAGTTGAAAAAGTAATAACTCACATCCAACCGTCATTTAAAGTCAAAAGATTAAATGTTAAAATTTCATCAATATTGACCATTTTTTCAACGTTCGACTGGTCCGGGGTCATCGTTTTTCATCAGAAAATGGATTTTTTGGACTCTACCAAAAATGATTCAACATGTCATTTGGATCAGGCCTCATGTTGAATAACCACTTTTTAAACCCTCACAGTGACCAAAACTGCAATTTTTACAGAGTTTTGCTTACTCAAAATCTTCAATTTTGACCAATTTCAGGCACAGAAATGACTTTAAACACACTTATTTTAGTTGAAAAAGTAATAACTCACATCCACCCGTCATTTAAAGTCAAAAGATTAAATGTTAAAATTTCATCAATATTGACCATTTTTTCAACGTTCGACTGGTCCGGGGTCATCGTTTTTCATCAGAAAATTGATTTTTTGGACTCTACCAAAAATGATTCAAAATGTCATTTGGATCGGGCCTCATGTTGAATAACCACTTTTTAAACCCTCACAGTGACCAAAACTGCAATTTTTACAGAGTTTTGCTTACTCAAAATCTTCAATTTTGACCAATTTCAGGTACAGAAATGACTTTAAACACACTTATTTTAGTTGAAAAAGTAATAACTCACATCCAACCGTCATTTAAAGTCAAAAGATTAAATGTTAAAATTTCATCAATATTGACCATTTTTTCAACGTTCGACTGGTCCGGGGTCATCGTTTTTCATCAGAAAATGGATTTTTTGGACTCTACCAAAAATGATTCAACATGTCATTTGGATCAGGCCTCATGTTGAATAACCACTTTTTAAACCCTCACAGTGACCAAAACTGCCATTTTTACAGTTTTGCTTACTCAAAATCTTCAATTTTGACCAATTTCAGGCACAGAAATGACTTTAAACACACTTATTTTAGTTGAAAAAGTAATAACTCACGTCCAACCGTCATTTAAAGTCAAAAGATTAAATGTTAAAATTTCATCAATATTGACCATTTTTTCAACGTTCGACTGGTCCGGGGTCATCGTTTTTCATCAGAAAATTGATTTTTTGGACTCTACCAAAAATGATTCAAAATGTCATTTGGATCGGGCCTCATGTTGAATAACCACTTTTTAAACCCTCACAGTGACCAAAACTGCAATTTTTACAGAGTTTTGCTTACTCAAAATCTTCAATTTTGACCAATTTCAGGCACAGAAATGACTTTAAACACACTTATTTTAGTTGAAAAAGTAATAACTCACATCCAACCGTCATTTAAAGTCAAAAGATTAAATGTTAAAATTTCATCAATATTGACCATTTTTTCAACGTTCGACTGGTCCGGGGTCATCGTTTTTCATCAGAAAATTGATTTTTTGGACTCTACCAAAAATGATTCAAAATGTCATTTGGATCGGGCCTCATGTTGAATAACCACTTTTTAATCCCTCACAGTGACCAAAACTGCCATTTTTACAGAGTTTTGCTTACTCAAAATCTTCAATTTTGACCAATTTCAGGCACAGAAATGACTTTAAACACACTTATTTTAGTTGAAAAAGTAATAACTCACATCCAACCGTCATTTAAAGTCAAAAGATTAAATGTTAAAATTTCATCAATATTGACCATTTTTTCAACGTTCGACTGGTCCGGGGTCATCGTTTTTCATCAGAAAATTGATTTTTTGGACTCTACCAAAAATGATTCAAAATGTCATTTGGATCGGGCCTCATGTTGAATAACCACTTTTTAAACCCTCACAGTGACCAAAACTGCAATTTTTACAGAGTTTTGCTTACTCAAAATCTTCAATTTTGACCAATTTCAGGTACAGAAATGACTTTAAACACACTTATTTTAGTTGAAAAAGTAATAACTCACATCCAACCGTCATTTAAAGTCAAAGATTAAATGTTAAAATTTCATCAATATTGACCATTTTTTCAACGTTTGACTGGTCCGGGGTCATCGTTTTTCATCAGAAAATTGATTTTTTGGACTCTACCAAAAATTATTCAAAATGTCATTTTGATCGGGCCTCATGTTGAATAACCACTTTTTAAACCCTCACAGTGACCAAAACTGCCATTTTTACAGAGTTTTGCTTACTCAAAATCTTCAATTTTGACCAATTTCAGGCACAGAAATGACTTTAAACACACTTATTTTAGTTGAAAAAGTAATAACTCACATCCAACCGTCATTTAAAGTCAAAAGATTAAATGTTAAAATTTCATCAATATTGACCATTTTTTCAACGTTCGACTGGTCCGGGGTCATCGTTTTTCATCAGAAAATGGATTTTTTGGACTCTACCAAAAATGATTCAACATGTCATTTGGATCAGGCCTCATGTTGAATAACCACTTTTTAAACCCTCACAGTGACCAAAACTGCCATTTTTACAGTTTTGCTTACTCAAAATCTTCAATTTTGACCAATTTCAGGCACAGAAATGACTTTAAACACACTTATTTTAGTTGAAAAAGTAATAACTCACGTCCAACCGTCATTTAAAGTCAAAAGATTAAATGTAAAAATTTCATCAATATTGACCATTTTTTCAACGTTCGACTGGTCCGGGGTCATCGTTTTTCATCAGAAAATTGATTTTTTGGACTCTACCAAAAATGATTCAAAATGTCATTTGGATCGGGCCTCATGTTGAATAACCACTTTTTAATCCCTCACAGTGACCAAAACTGCCATTTTTACAGAGTTTTGCTTACTCAAAATCTTCAATTTTGACCAATTTCAGGCACAGAAATGAGTTTAAACACACTTATTTTAGTTGAAAAAGTAATAACTCACATCCAACCGTCATTTAAAGTCAAAAGATTAAATGTTAAAATTTCATCAATATTGACCATTTTTTCAACGTTCGACTGGTCCGGGGTCATCGTTTTTCATCAGAAAATGGATTTTTGGGACTCTACCAAAAATGATTCAAAATGTCATTTGGATCGGGCCTCATGTTGAATAACCACTTTTTAAACCCTCACAGTGACCAAAATTGCCATATTTACAGAGTTTTGCTTACTCAAAATCTTCAATTTTGACCAATTTCAGGCACAGAAATGACTTTAAACACACTTATTTTAGTTGAAAAAGTAATAACTCACATCCAACCGTCATTTAAAGTCAAAAGATTAAATGTTAAAATTTCATCAATATTGACCATTTTTTCAACGTTCGACTGGTCCGGGGTCATCGTTTTTCATCAGAAAATTGATTTTTTGGACTCTACCAAAAATGATTCAAAATGTCATTTGGATCGGGCCTCATGTTGAATAACCACTTTTTAAACCCTCACAGTGACCAAAACTGCAATTTTTACAGAGTTTTGCTTACTCAAAATCTTCAATTTTGACCAATTTCAGGCACAGAAATGACTTTAAACACACTTATTTTAGTTGAAAAAGTAATAACTCACATCCAACCGTCATTTAAAGTCAAAAGATTAAATGTTAAAATTTCATCAATATTGACTATTTTTTCAACGTTTGACTGGTCCGGGGTCATCGTTTTTCATCAGAAAATTGATTTTTTGGACTCTACCAAAAATGATTCAAAATGTCATTTTGATCGGGCCTCATGTTGAATAACCACTTTTTAAACCCTCACAGTGACCAAAACTGCCATTTTTACAGAGTTTTGCTTACTCAAAATCTTCAATTTTGACCAATTTCAGGCACAGAAATGACTTTAAACACACTTATTTTAGTTGAAAAAGTAATAACTCACATCCAACCGTCATTTAAAGTCAAAAGATTAAATGTTAAAATTTCATCAATATTGACCATTTTTTCAACGTTCGACTGGTCCGGGGTCATCGTTTTTCATCAGAAAATGGATTTTTTGGACTCTACCAAAAATGATTCAACATGTCATTTGGATCAGGCCTCATGTTGAATAACCACTTTTTAAACCCTCACAGTGACCAAAACTGCCATTTTTACAGTTTTGCTTACTCAAAATCTTCAATTTTGACCAATTTCAGGCACAGAAATGACTTTAAACACACTTATTTTAGTTGAAAAAGTAATAACTCATGTCCAACCGTCATTTAAAGTCAAAAGATTAAATGTTAAAATTTCATCAATATTGACCATTTTTTCAACGTTCGACTGGTCCGGGGTCATCGTTTTTCATCAGAAAATTGATTTTTTGGACTCTACCAAAAATGATTCAAAATGTCATTTGGATCGGGCCTCATGTTGAATAACCACTTTTTAATCCCTCACAGTGACCAAAACTGCCATTTTTACAGAGTTTTGCTTACTCAAAATCTTCAATTTTGACCAATTTCAGGCACAGAAATGAGTTTAAACACACTTATTTTAGTTGAAAAAGTAATAACTCACATCCAACCGTCATTTAAAGTCAAAAGATTAAATGTTAAAATTTCATCAATATTGACCATTTTTTCAACGTTCGACTGGTCCGGGGTCATCGTTTTTCATCAGAAAATGGATTTTTGGGACTCTACCAAAAATGATTCAAAATGTCATTTGGATCGGGCCTCATGTTGAATAACCACTTTTTAAACCCTCACAGTGACCAAAATTGCCATATTTACAGAGTTTTGCTTACTCAAAATCTTCAATTTTGACCAATTTCAGGCACAGAAATGACTTTAAACACACTTATTTTAGTTGAAAAAGTAATAACTCACATCCAACCGTCATTTAAAGTCAAAAGATTAAATGTTAAAATTTCATCAATATTGACCATTTTTTCAACGTTCGACTGGTCCGGGGTCATCGTTTTTCATCAGAAAATTGATTTTTTGGACTCTACCAAAAATGATTCAAAATGTCATTTGGATCGGGCCTCATGTTGAATAACCACTTTTTAAACCCTCACAGTGACCAAAACTGCAATTTTTACAGAGTTTTGCTTACTCAAAATCTTCAATTTTGACCAATTTCAGGCACAGAAATGACTTTAAACACACTTATTTTAGTTGAAAAAGTAATAACTCACATCCAACCGTCATTTAAAGTCAAAAGATTAAATGTTAAAATTTCATCAATATTGACAATTTTTTCAACGTTTGACTGGTCCGGGGTCATCGTTTTTCATCAGAAAATTGATTTTTTGGACTCTACCAAAAATGATTCAAAATGTCATTTTGATCGGGCCTCATGTTGAATAACCACTTTTTAAACCCTCACAGTGACCAAAACTGCCATTTTTACAGAGTTTTGCTTACTCAAAATCTTCAATTTTGACCAATTTCAGGCACAGAAATGACTTTAAACACACTTATTTTAGTTGAAAAAGTAATAACTCACATCCAACCGTCATTTAAAGTCAAAAGATTAAATGTTAAAATTTCATCAATATTGACCATTTTTTCAACGTTCGACTGGTCCGGGGTCATCGTTTTTTATCAGAAAATGAATTTTTTGGACTCTACCAAAAATGATTCAACATGTCATTTGGATCAGGCCTCATGTTGAATAACCACTTTTTAAACCCTCACAGTGACCAAAACTGCCATTTTTACAGTTTTGCTTACTCAAAATCTTCAATTTTGACCAATTTCAGGCACAGAAATGACTTTAAACACACTTATTTTAGTTGAAAAAGTAAAAACTCACATCCAACCGTCATTTAAAGTCAAAAGATTAAATGTTAAAATTTCATCAATATTGACCATTTTTTCAACGTTCGACTGGTCCGGGGTCATCGTTTTTCATCAGAAAATTGATTTTTTGGACTCTACCAAAAATGATTCAAAATGTCATTTGGATCGGGCCTCATGTTGAATAACCACTTTTTAATCCCTCACAGTGACCAAAACTGCCATTTTTACAGAGTTTTGCTTACTCAAAATCTTCAATTTTGACCAATTTCAGGCACAGAAATGACTTTAAACACACTTATTTTAGTTGAAAAAGTAATAACTCACATCCAACCGTCATTTAAAGTCAAAAGATTAAATGTTAAAATTTCATCAATATTGACCATTTTTTCAACGTTCGACTGGTCCGGGGTCATCGTTTTTCATCAGAAAATTGATTTTTTGGACTCTACCAAAAATGATTCAAAATGTCATTTGGATCGGGCCTCATGTTGAATAACCACTTTTTAAACCCTCACAGTGACCAAAATTGCCATTTTTACAGAGTTTTGCTTACTACAAATCTTCAATTTTGACCAATTTCAGGCACAGAAATGACTTTAAACACACTTATTTTAGTTGAAAAAGTAATAACTCACATCCAACCGTCATTTAAAGTCAAAAGATTAAATGTTAAAATTTCATCAATATTGACCATTTTTTCAACGTTCGACTGGTCCGGGGTCATCGTTTTTCATCAGAAAATTGATTTTTTGGACTCTACCAAAAATGATTCAAAATGTCATTTGGATCGGGCCTCATGTTGAATAACCACTTTTTAAACCCTCACAGTGACCAAAATTGCCATTTTTACAGAGTTTTGCTTACTCAAAATCTTCAATTTTGACCAATTTCAGGCACAGAAATGAGTTTAAACACACTTATTTTAGTTGAAAAAGTAATAACTCACATCCAACCGTCATTTAAAGTCAAAAGATTAAATGTTAAAATTTCATCAATATTGACCATTTTTTCAACGTTCGACTGGTCCGGGGTCATCGTTTTTCATCAGAAAATTGATTTTTTGGACTCTACCAAAAATGATTCAAAATGTCATTTTGATCGGGCCTCATGTTGAATGACCACTTTTTAAACCCTCACAGTGACCAAAACTGCCATTTTTACAGAGTTTTGCTTACTCAAAATCTTCAATTTTGACTAATTTCAGGCACAGAAATGACTTTAAACACACTTATTTTAGTTGAAAAAGTAATAACTCACATCCAACCGTCATTTAAAGTCAAAGATTAAATGTTAAAATTTCATCAATATTGACCATTTTTTCAACGTTCGACTGGTCCGGGGTCATCGTTTTTCATCAGAAAATTGATTTTTTGGACTCTACCAAAAATGATTCAAAATGTCATTTGGATCGGGCCTCATGTTGAATAACCACTTTTTAAACCCTCACAGTGACCAAAACTGCCATTTTTACAGAGTTTTGCTTACTCAAAATCTTCAATTTTGACCAATTTCAGGCACAGAAATGACTTTAAACACACTTATTTTAGTTGAAAAAGTAATAACTCACATCCAACCGTCATTTAAAGTCAAAAGATTAAATGTTAAAATTTCATCAATATTGACCATTTTTTCAACGTTCGACTGGTCCGGGGTCATCGTTTTTCATCAGAAAATTGATTTTTTGGACTCTACCAAAAATGATTCAAAATGTCATTTGGATCGGGCCTCATGTTGAATAACCACTTTTTAAACCCTCACAGTGACCAAAATTGCCATTTTTACAGAGTTTTGCTTACTCAAAATCTTCAATTTTGACCAATTTCAGGCACAGAAATGACTTTAAACACACTTATTTTAGTTGAAAAAGTAATAACTCACATCCAACCGTCATTTAAAGTCAAAAGATTAAATGTTAAAATTTCATCAATTTTGACCATTTTTTCAACGTTCAACTGGTCCGGGGTCATCGTTTTTCATCAGAAAATTGATTTTTTGGACTCTACCAAAAATGATTCAAAATGTCATTTGGATCGGGCCTCATGTTGAATAACCACTTTTTAAACCCTCACAGTGACCAAAATTGCCATTTTTACAGAGTTTGGCTTACTCAAAATCTTCAATTTTGACCAATTTCAGGCACAGAAATGACTTTAAACACACTTATTTTAGTTGAAAAAGTAATAACTCACATTCAACCGTCATTTGAAGTCAAAAGATTAAATGTTAAAATTTCATCAATATTGACCATTTTTTCAACGTTCGACTGGTCCGGGGTCATCGTTTTTCATCAGAAAATGGATTTTTTGGACTCTACCAAAAATGATTCAAAATGTCATTTTGATCGGGCCTCATGTTGAATAACCACTTTTTAAACCCTCACAGTGACCAAAACTGCCATTTTTACAGAGTTTTGCTTACTCAAAATCTTCAATTTTGACCAAATTCAGGCACAGAAATGACTTTAAACACACTTATTTTAGTTGAAAAAGTAATAACTCACATCCAACCGTCATTTAAAGTCAAAAGATTAAATGTTAAAATTTCATCAATATTGACCATTTTTTCAACGTTCGACTGGTCCGGGGTCATCGTTTTTCATCAGAAAATTGATTTTTTGGACTCTACCAAAAATGATTCAAAATGTCATTTTGATCGGGCCTCATGTTGAATAACCACTTTTTAAACCCTCACAGTGACCAAAACTGCCATTTTTACAGAGTTTTGCTTACTCAAAATCTTCAATTTTGACCAATTTCAGGCACAGAAATGACTTTAAACACACTTATTTTAGTTGAAAAAGTAATAACTCACATCCAACCGTCATTTAAAGTCAAAAGATTAAATGTTAAAATTTCATCAATATTGACCATTTTTTCAACGTTCGACTGGTCCGGGGTCATCGTTTTTCATCAGAAAATTGATTTTTTGGACTCTACCAAAAATGATTCAAAATGTCATTTGGATCGGGCCTCATGTTGAATAACCACTTTTTAAACCCTCACAGTGACCAAAACTGCCATTTTTACAGAGTTTTGCTTACTCAAAATCTTCAATTTTGACCAATTTAAGGCACAGAATTGACTTTAAACACACTTATTTTAGTTGAAAAAGTAATAACTCACATCCAACCGTCATTTAAAGTCAAAAGATTAAATGTTAAAATTTCATCAATATTGACCATTTTTTCAACGTTCGACTGGTCCGGGGTCATCGTTTTTCATCAGAAAATTGATTTTTTGGACTCTACCAAAAATGATTCAAAATGTCATTTGGATCGGGCCTCATGTTGAATAACCACTTTTTAAACCCTCACTGTGACCAAAATTGCCATTTTTACAGAGTTTTGCTTACTCAAAATCTTCAATTTTGACCAATTTCAGGCACAGAAATGACTTTAAACACACTTATTTTAGTTGAAAAAGTAATAACTCACATCCAACCGTCATTTAAAGTCAAAAGATTAAATGTTAAAATTTCATCAATATTGACCATTTTTTCAACGTTCGACTGGTCCGGGGTCATCGTTTTTCATCAGAAAATGGATTTTTTGGACTCTACCAAAAATGATTCAAAATGTCATTTTGATCGGGCCTCATGTTGAATAACCACTTTTTAAACCCTCACAGTGACCAAAACTGCCATTTTTACAGAGTTTTGCTTACTCAAAATCTTCAATTTTGACCAATTTCAGGCACAGAAATGACTTTAAACACACTTATTTTAGTTGAAAAAGTAATAACTCACATCCAACCGTCATTTAAAGTCAAAAGATTAAATGTTAAAATTTCATCAATATTGACCATTTTTTCAACGTTCGACTGGTCCGGGGTCATTGTTTTTCATCAGAAAATGGATTTTTTGGACTCTACCAAAAATGATTCAAAATGTCATTTGGATCGGGCCTCATGTTGAATAACCACTTTTTAAACCCTCACAGTGACCAAAACTGCCATTTTTACAGAGTTTTGCTTACTCAAAATCTTCAATTTTGACCAATTTCAGGCACAGAAATGACTTTAAACACACTTATTTTAGTTGAAAAAGTAATAACTCACATCCAACCGTCATTTAAAGTCATATGGCTGAGATACCCGCCACCCCCTCTCAACACAATCCCCAAGGATGGGAAACCGGAAACGTTCTGAACTTTTGGAAGACGGGAGGGAGTGACCCTCCCGGCCGTATTTATTAAAATATGAAACAAAATTAAAACGTTAAAATAACAGTTTCATATTAATGTACAATTTCATTTCCACATTTGCGATGTTTGGCTAACCTTAACATATACTCTAATACAGAGGTTCTCCTAGCCGAACTAACATCCTACAAAACTTTACTTTAAATTGAAATTGTACATCCTAACGTTTAAGGGCCAACGGCAAGGTCGTAACCGGTGTCAAGATCCCTAAACCAGACATATCCCCCTCACTTGTAAGGGGTGACCGCACAGAGGCGTACCTCAAGTGCATTTACCAATTTCCCTTGACTTGACGGGGGCCCCAATAAACTCGACGCCATTTAAAGGTCGTCCGAGGACTCGTGTGAGGTATCTAGAAGGTAGCGTAGACCCCCTCCCAAACCCCACACAACTTACCACATCTGCCGTCGCAGATGTCCTGGCCCCGGGAAATTCCCCAGGAGGGGGCTGTAGCCCCTCCTACCCAGGAAGGGGCCTTGACCGCCTTTCCTTTCCTTTCGGCGGCCCATCCTTAGAAGGGACCGCCTCCCCGTTGAGGGGCCAATGGCCACCTCCCTCGAGCGCTCCCATCCGTAATGGGTGACGCCCACCCCTAGGGATCTTCCAATTACTGCTCACCGATCATGACCTTACCGCCCGACCAAAATAAATACGACATTCTAACTAAATTACTAAATGACTAAATTTCTAAAGACAGTAACAATTACGACTTATAAAAAGGCATGATTACTGGTCAATACTAGTGCATAATTACTTTATTTGCAAAAACATACTACAATTTATTCATTCTTTATTGCATATTCAAAAGGTATCACGATGATCATCACAACCTGTAAAAATTAGAGTTATCACATCAAACTTTATTCAAAACCACTTGCTGTCCTCAGGGGCTGGTGGGTGGGTCAAAATTGGCTCTTCGTTCCGTCTCGAGCTCACGTGCAGCGAGGAGGTGCAGCTTCAGAGCACAGGAACAAGAGGATGCTTTCTTGGCTTGTGGCTCCTTTTATCCGTCTTCAGGGCGGGCGTAAACCCGCCCCTGCCTGCCCCGAAGGGCGTGGCCGGCCGCGTCAGTGTCTAGGCCAGCCCACTCCAGGGCGGGAAAGGGCGCGCCCCGGCTACGCCGCTTCGGGCATACCAGCCGAGGCTCGCCTCCCGCCCAAGATGGCTTCCCGGGGGGATCGTGGTACTTCGCCATACGTTCGGGGGGACCGAATGGTCGCCCCTTTCCATATGGCTGAGATACCCGCCACCCCCTCTCAACACAATCCCCAAGGATGGGAAACCGGAAACGTTCTGAACTTTTGGAAGACGGGAGGGAGTGACCCTCCCGGCCGTATTTATTAAAATATGAAACAAAATTAAAACGTTAAAATAACAGTTTCATATTAATGTACAATTTCATTTCCACATTTGCGATGTTTGGCTAACCTTAACATATACTCTAATACAGAGGTTCTCCTACCCGAACTAACATCCTACAAAACTTTACTTTAAATTGAAATTGTACATCCTAACGTTTAAGGGCCAACGGCAAGGTCGTAACCGGTGTCAAGATCCCTAAACCAGACATATCCCCCTCACTTGTGAGGGGCGACCGCACAGAGGCGTACCTCAAGTGCATTTACCAATTTCCCTTGACTTGACGGGGGCCCCAATAAACTCGACGCCATTTAAAGGTCGTCCGAGGACTCGTGTGAGGTATCTAGAAGGTAGCGTAGACCCCCTCCCAAACCCCACACAACTTACCACATCTGCCGTCGCAGATGTCCTGGCCCCGGGAAATTCCCCAGGAGGGGGCTGTAGCCCCTCCTACCCAGGAAGGGGCCTTGACCGCCTTTCCTTTCCTTTCGGCGGCCCATCCTTAGAAGGGACCGCCTCCCCGTTGAGGGGCCAATGGCCACCTCCCTCGAGCGCTCCCATCCGTAATGGGTGACGCCCACCCCTAGGGATCTTCCAATTACTGCTCACCGATCATGACCTTACCGCCACAGGCCGGATAGTTGACCGGCTATCCGGACCCCCCACAACCTCCTGCCTAAAGGTCATGTCATAAAGTCCTTAGCCAAGCTATCAGATCTCCTATGAGTAACTCGTTCCCCACCCGGGACAAATGAACACCATCCCCCAAATACATACTGTCCCCTTTAATACAACCATGCGAAATAGAATGCAGTGTACTTGAACGGAACAATCTACTCATTTTATTATTAATTTTCCTTACTGAATGATTCAGAGCGGAAACCGAAAGAGCCCCCCGCCACACTTTCCGTGGGATCATATGGGACCATGCAATTGTGCACCCTGGAACTCTCCTCGCTAACCAACTTACCGTGGAAAGCATTGCCTCAAGAAGAAGTCGTCTACCAGTGGTCACCAAATCATTGCCCCCAAGATGTACTATGACTATAGACGGCGGTGACCTCGTCCGCCCTAACAAACCCTCAAAAAATGATCGAAACTGGTCAATACAGAGCCCGCCCTTTCCGTAGAAGGACACACTGTACCCGTATTCCCCAGCCACGTGAATCATGTCACCTGCTTTGAATACGTCCGCGGCACGCCTCACATATGAGTGGCCCACGACCCACACCTCCTTTTTCACAGCCGGTGATGTCTGACCGCTGGCCCGGTGTTGGGTCGACTGCACAGTCCGCCCCGCCTCGTAGGCTTGCGCAACTGAAAACCAAACAAAAACAAGAAGCGTGAGTACATCATTACAGCTTCACAACATGTGCAACCGCACATACCTTTTATAACAATTCGAGGACCAACGCCCCACACGTTTAACTTGTTCGACATTCAGACCCCTGGCTGTAGCCTCTGTAGCAGCCCCTATCTGAAAGGAATGGGTCCCAAACTCGCCGGGGTTCAAGCCCGCGGCAGAAATCGACATCGCAAGCACCCGCTGAAACTGAAACCTCGTCAGTGGGGTGGCGTCAGCGTGTCTCAACAAGGTCCCCCCCCATGATGCCACCCTTTGCGCTAAATATTCCTCCACGCAACTCACCGGGCACATGGAAGACCCGGGAATCCTTCGTATGATTATGCAGTCCCCCATTGCACCCTGATCGGTCTTGGACCTCACAAACGAGACAGTCATTGTCTCCCCCCTGACCTGAACGTGCTCTCGGCACAGTCCCCCCATGGTATCCTGCTTGTTCTTTGCCACTAGTTCGCTTACCCGCATAGCCCCATGGAATGCTAGCACAAAAGCGGCTCTGAATAACCTTGTTTCATACAGGGATGAACATGTTGCAGGGAGTACAGATAACAACAGAGCTAACCTATCCAGACCTATCGGGCGCCTTGCATCTACTTTGCGACCCTCAAGGCGTTGCCACCCACGTAGCGCTTTCTGCACAACGAAAGACGCGGTCGGGTCCTGAATCCCATGGGCCCTTGCCATAAAGGAAATGGCGGCCCGATGCCTCTGCGCCGTAGCCACTGATTTGCCTGCCTGATGTAACGACAGCAGAAAATCTACTACTAGTTCTTCCTGGCCCCAAAGCTCTCCCCTAGCAGCCCCCCACAAAGGCCCAATATGATCGGAACGCCCCTTCATATGCCTTCCTCGTCCTGGGTGCTAAACTCTCTCCCACGAGGTTCTGTAGTTCGGGGCACCGAGAGACCAGAGAGCTTCGGGAAAGGGTGCCGCCACCGGGTCCGCTGTGGGCAGAAAACCCCAGAAGGCCTGCATACGAAAACGAGAAAGCGCATCAGCCGCTTTATTCATTACCCCTGGCACATGTTTTGCCTTAAATAGCACGTTCAATTGCATACACAATAACACAATTTCTTTGAGCAATCTCAGAACCCATTTGCATCGTGCTGCCTGGCTATTGATACACTCAACCACGGTCATGTTATCAGACCAAAACACCACAGAGTGATCTCTGAACCCCTCAGGCCAAGTTTTCAGGGCCACAAGAATGGGAAAAAGTTCAAGAAAGGCAATGTTACTTGTCAGCCCACACTCACGCCACCATAATGGCCATTTTTGAGCCGACCATCGTGTGCCGAATATGGCACCAAAACCAGTGCTCCCTGCCGAATCTGTCCACAGCCCCAGCTCCTCGGAGGACACCGCCGGTTTGTTCCAGACAATTCGACCATTGAAATCCGCCAGAAATGCCAACCAAATGCGCATGTCCTGACGAACCTCTGCCGATAACCTTGTGCGATGATGACCCTCCTTCAGGCCGACCATGGCCTGAGCGATCGAGCGGGAAAAGGGGCGGGCCATCGGCATGACTCTCAGGGCAAAATTCAGCTGTCCCACCAATTGTTGCAACTGGTGCAGCCTGACCTTGGACTTGCTAATACAAGCTTCCAGTGAAGCCCTGAATCTTATCACCTTCTCTTTAGGTAGTCTAAAACAACCTTCCCCAGAGTCGAGTTCGATCCCCAGGAACTCGAGGCAAGTCGAGGGACCCACAGTCTTACCTGGTGCCAACGGCACACCGAAATGCTTCATTAAAGTACAAAATTCATTCAAAGCCTGTCCACATTCCGGACCCCCGGCCGCCCCCAGAAACAAAAAATCATCGAGATAATGCATGACATGCTGTAAACCAGTCTTCTTTGTGAAGACCCATTGCAGAAAGCAACTGAACTGTTCAAAATATGCACAAGAAATAGAGCAACCCATTGGCATACATCTATCCATGTAAAACTGACCCTGAAACATGAAACCAAGGAGACGCTGATCGTCTGGGTATACCGGGAGCAACCGGAACGCTGACTCAATATCTGACTTTGCCATCAGCGCCCCGGGCCCTAGGCGATTCAACATGGCTACGGCCTCATCGAAAGATGCGTACTGCACCGAACACACATCCGGGTCTATTGCATCATTTACGGACAGACCACGTGGGGCTGATGTATCAGTCGGAACTCACCCGGGTCCTTCTTAGGGACCACCCCCAAAGGAGAACAAACAAGCACACGGTGGCTCGTCAAATGGACCGGCGACTCGACCTCGAGTAACCTCCTTCCTAATTTTCTCTTGTACTACGGTCGTATGTTGCAAGACCGATATTTGATTTTTACATTTTCTTACACCCCGAAAGCCCCCCACTGGGATGCGGAAACCATATGAAAACCTGTTCCTCAACACCCCAGCGGAAGCGTGATCCGGGTATTCGCTGAGCCAAGGAATCATTGCCATGGTATCAACCGGAGTAGGTAAAGGCGCCCCTCGGACTATTTTAGACCTGTTTGGTGCCTCCTCTCCCCCCGTTATCACCCGTTTTGGCTCTGCACATGGACTCCGGATGGGATGGCTGCCCACACCCTCCACATTCGTGACGAAATTTACATGACCCCTGGGGCCTCGTACATTTTCCTCTGTTGAAGTTCCAACAAATCCCCCTTTTATCTGTGTTGCCGTTCGGCCTCGAGTTGTATTCGTTACCTGTACCTGATCGAAAGGGGGTCCCGGCATATTGGCGGGAGGATTCACCCCCGCTACTCCCTACTAATGGTACTTTTAACATACCAGTACTCTCCATTTTTGACCATGAAACAGAATCGTAACAATCCCAAGTTAAGTTTTTATCGTGCTCCTTTGCTTTTCTAAAAATGTTATCGTAACAGAACCACTGATTGCCCCCATATGATACGGAATATTCCATGATCCGTGTCTGATAGATCGGCAATTCGGACAGCAACTCGGGTCTACGTTCGCCCATGATGGAGGTGAAAATTCCCCATGCCTTCCCCCAAGTGCCAATGTTTTCATCAACTTTAAAGGCGGCCATCTTTGCACGCCAAACACTCGGATGCATGAGCTCCTTTTGGCTCTTAACATGCTCCATCTCATAATGATCAGTAAGCAACGAGAAGATGTTTATATACTCATTTGCCCATATCTTTTCCTTAATAGCCAGAGGGACATGTTGACCCAACTTTTCCCTTCGTGAAGGTGCAGACTCATCCCTTGCAATCGGCAATGGCCGCTTACCTGAACCGGAAGCTGCATCTGCTGGAGCTGTTCCTGTTGGCTTTTCTACTGCCACAGCCGGCATGATAACTGGCGATGATGCCTTCACCGCCTCCCTTGTTTCACGCAGTTGCTTCATCAACACTCGCGCGTCGTCAGCCGTGGCGCCCTCGCTATCTTTACCCAACCACGCTGCTAATTGTGCTGCCAGCTCGGGCGGCATATCCTCCCCGGACACGGGGGTGACCACTACGGGAATCGGATTCCCCTCTGCCGGTACCGGAGTTGGCTCTTCGAGTGGCGCACAGGGAACCGGGATGTCCCCCCCAGCTGCTCCCCTTCTGGGCCTTTTGCCTTTTCCTCCCGGCGCTGCTCCCGCCAAAGGACGTTTCGGTCCCCCTTCTCCGTCTCTATCCGCCACCCGCTTCTTCAAATCGGTTACTTCTTTCATGAGTATCCGCAGCATCTGGTCGGTAGACATTCGCTTTCCGACATTCTTAGGCATTCTCCGACAGAGTATCTGTAATACAAAAAGAAAGATTACCACGCTCAAAATTGGCTCTTCGTTCCGTCTCGAGCTCACATGCAGCGAGGAGGTGCAGCTTCAGAGCACAGGAACAAGAGGATGCTTTCTTGGCTTGTGGCTCCTTTTATCCGTCTTCAGGGCGGGCGTAAACCCGCCCCTGCCTGCCCAGAAGGGCGTGGCCGGCCGCGTCAGTGTCTAGGCCAGCCCACTCCAGGGCGGGAAAGGGCGCGCCCCGGCTACGCCGCTTCAGGCATACCAGCCGAGGCTCGCCTTCCGCCCAAGATGGCTTCCCGGGGGGATCGTGGTACTCCGCCATACGTTCGGGGGGACCGAATGGTCGCCCCTTTCCAAAAGATTAAATGTTAAAATTTCATCAATATTGACCATTTTTTCAACGTTCGACTGGTCCGGGGTCATCGTTTTTCATCAGAAAATTGATTTTTTGGACTCTACCAAAAATGATTCAAAATGTCATTTGGATCGGGCCTCATGTTGAATAACCACTTTTTAAACCCTCACAGTGACCAAAACTGCAATTTTTACAGAGTTTTGCTTACTCAAAATCTTCAATTTTGACCAATTTCAGGCACAGAAATGACTTTAAACACACTTATTTTAGTTGAAAAAGTAATACCTCACATCCAACCGTCATTTAAAGTCAAAAGATTAAATGTTAAAATTTCATCAATATTGACCATTTTTTCAACGTTCGACTGGTCCGGGGTCATCGTTTTTCATCAGAAAATTGATTTTTTGGACTCTACCAAAAATGATTCAAAATGTCATTTTGATCGGGCCTCATGTTGAATAACCACTTTTTAAACCCTCACAGTGACCAAAACTGCCATTTTTACAGAGTTTTGCTTACTCAAAATCTTCAATTTTGACCAATTTCAGGCACAGAAATGACATTAAACACACTTATTTTAGTTGAAAAAGTAATAACTCACATCCAACCGTCATTTAAAGTCAAAAGATTAAATGTTAAAATTTCATCAATATTGACCATTTTTTCAACGTTCGACTGGTCCGGGGTCATCGTTTTTCATCAGAAAATGGATTTTTTGGACTCTACCAAAAATGATTCAACATGTCATTTGGATCAGGCCTCATGTTGAATAACCACTTTTTAAACCCTCACAGTGACCAAAACTGCCATTTTTACAGTTTTCCTTACTCAAAATCTTCAATTTTGACCAATTTCAGGCACAGAAATGACTTTAAACACACTTATTTTAGTTGAAAAAGTAATAACTCACATCCAACCGTCATTTAAAGTCAAAAGATTAAATGTTAAAATTTCATCAATATTGACCATTTTTTCAACGTTCGACTGGTCCGGGGTCATCGTTTTTCATCAGAAAATTCATTTTTGGGACTCTACCAAAAATGATTCAAAATGTCATTTGGATCGGGCCTCATGTTGAATAACCACTTTTTAATCCCTCACAGTGACCAAAACTGCCATTTTTACAGAGTTTTGCTTACTCAAAATCTTCAATTT
Source organism: Lissotriton vulgaris (assembly GCF_964263255.1). Classification (NCBI taxonomy): domain Eukaryota; kingdom Metazoa; phylum Chordata; class Amphibia; order Caudata; family Salamandridae; genus Lissotriton; species Lissotriton vulgaris. The sequence continues at coordinate 95,636 of NW_028247095.1, read as the reverse complement.
TGACCAATTTCAGGCACAGAAATGACTTTAAACACACTTATTTTAGTTGAAAAAGTAATAACTCACATCCAACCGTCATTTAAAGTCAAAAGATTAAATGTTAAAATTTCATCAATATTGACCATTTTTTCAACGTTCGACTGGTCCGGGGTCATCGTTTTTCATCAGAAAATTGATTTTTTGGACTCTACCAAAAATGATTCAAAATGTCATTTGGATCGGGCCTCATGTTGAATAACCACTTTTTAAACCCTCACAGTGACCAAAATTGCCATTTTTACAGAGTTTTGCTTACTCAAAATCTTCAATTTTGACCAATTTCAGGCACAGAAATGACTTTAAACACACTTATTTTAGTTGAAAAAGTAATAACTCACATCCAACCGTCATTTAAAGTCAAAAGATTAAATGTTAAAATTTCATCAATATTGACCATTTTTTCAACGTTCGACTGGTCCGGGGTCATCGTTTTTCATCAGAAAATTGATTTTTTGGACTCTACCAAAAATGATTCAAAATGTCATTTGGATCGGGCCTCATGTTGAATAACCACTTTTTAAACCCTCACAGTGACCAAAACTGCAATTTTTACAGAGTTTTGCTTACTCAAAATCTTCAATTTTGACCAATTTCAGGCACAGAAATGACTTTAAACACACTTATTTTAGTTGAAAAAGTAATAACTCACATCCAACCGTCATTTAAAGTCAAAAGATTAAATGTTAAAATTTCATCAATATTGACCATTTTTTCAACGTTCGACTGGTCCGGGGTCATCGTTTTTCATCAGAAAATTGATTTTTTGGACTCTACCAAAAATGATTCAAAATGTCATTTGGATCGGGCCTCATGTTGAATAACCACTTTTTAATCCCTCACAGTGACCAAAACTGCCATTTTTACAGAGTTTTGCTTACTCAAAATCTTCAATTTTGACCAATTTCAGGCACAGAAATGACTTTAAACACACTTATTTTAGTTGAAAAAGTAATAACTCACATCCAACCGTCATTTAAAGTCAAAAGATTAAATGTTAAAATTTCATCAATATTGACCATTTTTTCAACGTTCGACTGGTCCGGGGTCATCGTTTTTCATCAGAAAATTGATTTTTTGGACTCTACCAAAAATGATTCAAAATGTCATTTGGATCGGGCCTCATGTTGAATAACCACTTTTTAAACCCTCACAGTGACCAAAATTGCCATTTTTACAGAGTTTTGCTTACTCAAAATCTTCAATTTTGACCAATTTCAGGCACAGAAATGACTTTAAACACACTTATTTTAGTTGAAAAAGTAATAACTCACATCCAACCGTCATTTAAAGTCAAAAGATTAAATGTTAAAATTTCATCAATATTGACCATTTTTTCAACGTTCGACTGGTCCGGGGTCATCGTTTTTCATCAGAAAATTGATTTTTTGCACTCTACCAAAAATGATTCAAAATGTCATTTGGATCAGACCTCATGTTGAATAACCACTTTTTAAACCCTCACAGTGACCAAAATTGCCATTTTTACAGAGTTTTGCTTACTCAAAATCTTCAATTTTGACCAATTTCAGGCACAGAAATGACTTTAAACACACTTATTTTAGTTGAAAAAGTAATAACTCACATCCAACCGTCATTTAAAGTCAAAAGATTAAATGTTAAAATTTCATCAATATTGACCATTTTTTCAACGTTCGACTGGTCCGGGGTCATCGTTTTTCATCAGAAAATTGATTTTTTGGACTCTACCAAAAATGATTCAAAATGTCATTTGGATCGGGCCTCATGTTGAATAACCACTTTTTAAACCCTCACAGTGACCAAAACTGCAATTTTTACAGAGTTTTGCTTACTCAAAATCTTCAATTTTGACCAATTTCAGGCACAGAAATGACTTTAAACACACTTATTTTAGTTGAAAAAGTAATAACTCACATCCAACCGTCATTTAAAGTCAAAAGATTAAATGTTAAAATTTCATCAATATTGACCATTTTTTCAACGTTCGACTGGTCCGGGGTCATCGTTTTTCATCAGAAAATGGATTTTTTGGACTCTACCAAAAATGATTCAACATGTCATTTGGATCAGGCCTCATGTTGAATAACCACTTTTTAAACCCTCACAGTGACCAAAACTGCCATTTTTACAGTTTTCCTTACTCAAAATCTTCAATTTTGACCAATTTCAGGCACAGAAATGACTTTAAACACACTTATTTTAGTTGAAAAAGTAATAACTCACATCCAACCGTCATTTAAAGTCAAAAGAATAAATGTTAAAATTTCATCAATATTGACCATTTTTTCAACGTTCGACTTGTCCGGGGTCATCGTTTTTCATCAGAAAATTGATTTTTTGGACTCTACCAAAAATGATTCAAAATGTCATTTGGATCGGGCCTCATGTTGAATAACCACTTTTTAAACCCTCACAGTGACCAAAATTGCAATTTTTACAGAGTTTTGCTTACTCAAAATCTTCAATTTTGACCAATTTCAGGCACAGAAATGACTTTAAACACACTTATTTTAGTTGAAAAAGTAATAACTCACATCCAACCGTCATTTAAAGTCAAAAGATTAAATGTTAAAATTTCATCAATATTGACCATTTTTTCAACGTTCGACTGGTCCGGGGTCATCGTTTTTCATCAGAAAATTGATTTTTTGCACTCTACCAAAAATGATTCAAAATGTCATTTGGATCAGGCCTCATGTTGAATAACCACTTTTTAAACCCTCACAGTGACCAAAATTGCCATTTTTACAGAGTTTTGCTTACTCAAAATCTTCAATTTTGACCAATTTCAGGCACAGAAATGACTTTAAACACACTTATTTTAGTTGAAAAAGTAATAACTCACATCCAACCGTCATTTAAAGTCAAAAGATTAAATGTTAAAATTTCATCAATATTGACCATTTTTTCAACGTTCGACTGGTCCGGGGTCATCGTTTTTCATCAGAAAATTGATTTTTTGGATTCTACCAAAAATGATTCAAAATGTCATTTGGATCGGGCCTCATGTTGAATAACCACTTTTTAAACCCTCACAGTGACCAAAACTGCAATTTTTACAGAGTTTTGCTTACTCAAAATCTTCAATTTTGACCAATTTCAGGCACAGAAATGACTTTAAACACACTTATTTTAGTTGAAAAAGTAATAACTCACATCCAACCGTCATTTAAAGTCAAAAGATTAAATGTTAAAATTTCATCAATATTGACCATTTTTTCAACGTTCGACTGGTCCGGGGTCATCGTTTTTCATCAGAAAATTGATTTTTTGGACTCTACCAAAAATGATTCAAAATGTCATTTGGATCGGGCCTCATGTTGAATAACCACTTTTTAATCCCTCACAGTGACCAAAACTGCCATTTTTACAGAGTTTTGCTTACTCAAAATCTTCAATTTTGACCAATTTCAGGCACAGAAATGACTTTAAACACACTTATTTTAGTTGAAAAAGTAATAACTCACATCCAACCGTCATTTAAAGTCAAAAGATTAAATGTTAAAATTTCATCAATATTGACCATTTTTTCAACGTTCGACTGGTCCGGGGTCATCGTTTTTCATCAGAAAATTGATTTTTTGGACTCTACCAAAAATGATTCAAAATGTCATTTGGATCGGGCCTCATGTTGAATAACCACTTTTTAAACCCTCACAGTGACCAAAATTGCCATTTTTACAGAGTTTTGCTTACTCAAAATCTTCAATTTTGACCAATTTCAGGCACAGAAATGACTTTAAACACACTTATTTTAGTTGAAAAAGTAATAACTCACATCCAACCGTCATTTAAAGTCAAAAGATTAAATGTTAAAATTTCATCAATATTGACCATTTTTTCAACGTTCGACTGGTCCGGGGTCATCGTTTTTCATCAGAAAATTGATTTTTTGCACTCTACCAAAAATGATTCAAAATGTCATTTGGATCAGACCTCATGTTGAATAACCACTTTTTAAACCCTCACAGTGACCAAAATTGCCATTTTTACAGAGTTTTGCTTACTCAAAATCTTCAATTTTGACCAATTTCAGGCACAGAAATGACTTTAAACACACTTATTTTAGTTGAAAAAGTAATAACTCACATCCAACCGTCATTTAAAGTCAAAAGATTAAATGTTAAAATTTCATCAATATTGACCATTTTTTCAACGTTCGACTGGTCCGGGGTCATCGTTTTTCATCAGAAAATTGATTTTTTGGACTCTACCAAAAATGATTCAAAATGTCATTTGGATCGGGCCTCATGTTGAATAACCACTTTTTAAACCCTCACAGTGACCAAAACTGCAATTTTTACAGAGTTTTGCTTACTCAAAATCTTCAATTTTGACCAATTTCAGGCACAGAAATGACTTTAAACACACTTATTTTAGTTGAAAAAGTAATAACTCACATCCAACCGTCATTTAAAGTCAAAAGATTAAATGTTAAAATTTCATCAATATTGACCATTTTTTCAACGTTCGACTGGTCCGGGGTCATCGTTTTTCATCAGAAAATGGATTTTTTGGACTCTACCAAAAATGATTCAACATGTCATTTGGATCAGGCCTCATGTTGAATAACCACTTTTTAAACCCTCACAGTGACCAAAACTGCCATTTTTACAGTTTTCCTTACTCAAAATCTTCAATTTTGACCAATTTCAGGCACAGAAATGACTTTAAACACACTTATTTTAGTTGAAAAAGTAATAACTCACATCCAACCGTCATTTAAAGTCAAAAGAATAAATGTTAAAATTTCATCAATATTGACCATTTTTTCAACGTTCGACTTGTCCGGGGTCATCGTTTTTCATCAGAAAATTGATTTTTTGGACTCTACCAAAAATGATTCAAAATGTCATTTGGATCGGGCCTCATGTTGAATAACCACTTTTTAAACCCTCACAGTGACCAAAATTGCAATTTTTACAGAGTTTTGCTTACTCAAAATCTTCAATTTTGACCAATTTCAGGCACAGAAATGACTTTAAACACACTTATTTTAGTTGAAAAAGTAATAACTCACATCCAACCGTCATTTAAAGTCAAAAGATTAAATGTTAAAATTTCATCAATATTGACCATTTTTTCAACGTTCGACTGGTCCGGGGTCATCGTTTTTCATCAGAAAATTGATTTTTTGCACTCTATTAAAAATGATTCAAAATGTCATTTGGATCAGGCCTCATGTTGAATAACCACTTTTTAAACCCTCACAGTGACCAAAATTGCCATTTTTACAGAGTTTTGCTTACTCAAAATCTTCAATTTTGACCAATTTCAGGCACAGAAATGACTTTAAACACACTTATTTTAGTTGAAAAAGTAATAACTCACATCCAACCGTCATTTAAAGTCAAAAGATTAAATGTTAAAATTTCATCAATATTGACCATTTTTTCAACGTTCGACTGGTCCGGGGTCATCGTTTTTCATCAGAAAATTGATTTTTTGGACTCTACCAAAAATGATTCAAAATGTCATTTGGATCGGGCCTCATGTTGAATAACCACTTTTTAAACCCTCACAGTGACCAAAACTGCAATTTTTACAGAGTTTTGCTTACTCAAAATCTTCAATTTTGACCAATTTCAGGCACAGAAATGACTTTAAACACACTTATTTTAGTTGAAAAAGTAATAACTCACATCCAACCGTCATTTAAAGTCAAAAGATTAAATGTTAAAATTTCATCAATATTGACCATTTTTTCAACGTTCGACTGGTCCGGGGTCATCGTTTTTCATCAGAAAATTGATTTTTTGGACTCTACCAAAAATGATTCAAAATGTCATTTGGATCGGGCCTCATGTTGAATAACCACTTTTTAAACCCTCACAGTGACCAAAACTGCCATTTTTACAGAGTTTTGCTTACTCAAAATCTTCAATTTTGACCAATTTCAGGCACAGAAATGACTTTAAACACACTTATTTTAGTTGAAAAAGTAATAACTCACATCCAACCGTCATTTAAAGTCAAAAGATTAAATGTTAAAATTTCATCAATATTGACCATTTTTTCAACGTTCGACTGGTCCGGGGTCATCGTTTTTCATCAGAAAATGGATTTTTTGGACTCTACCAAAAATGATTCAACATGTCATTTGGATCAGGCCTCATGTTGAATAACCACTTTTTAAACCCTCACAGTGACCAAAACTGCCATTTTTACAGTTTTCCTTACTCAAAATCTTCAATTTTGACCAATTTCAGGCACAGAAATGACTTTAAACACACTTATTTTAGTTGAAAAAGTAATAACTCACATCCAACCGTCATTTAAAGTCAAAAGAATAAATGTTAAAATTTCATCAATATTGACCATTTTTTCAACGTTCGACTTGTCCGGGGTCATCGTTTTTCATCAGAAAATTGATTTTTTGGACTCTACCAAAAATGATTCAAAATGTCATTTGGATCGGGCCTCATGTTGAATAACCACTTTTTAATCCCTCACAGTGACCAAAACTGCCATTTTTACAGAGTTTTGCTTACTCAAAATCTTCAATTTTGACCAATTTCAGGCACAGAAATGACTTTAAACACACTTATTTTAGTTGAAAAAGTAATAACTCACATCCAACCGTCATTTAAAGTCAAAAGATTAAATGTTAAAATTTCATCAATATTGACCATTTTTTCAACGTTCGACTGGTCCGGGGTCATCGTTTTTCATCAGAAAATTGATTTTTTGGACTCTACCAAAAATGATTCAAAATGTCATTTGGATCGGGCCTCATGTTGAATAACCACTTTTTAAACCCTCACAGTGACCAAAATTGCCATTTTTACAGAGTTTTGCTTACTCAAAATCTTCAATTTTGACCAATTTCAGGCACAGAAATGACTTTAAACACACTTATTTTAGTTGAAAAAGTAATAACTCACATCCAACCGTCATTTAAAGTCAAAAGATTAAATGTTAAAATTTCATCAATATTGACCATTTTTTCAACGTTCGACTGGTCCGGGGTCATCGTTTTTCATCAGAAAATTGATTTTTTGGACTCTACCAAAAATGATTCAAAATGTCATTTGGATCGGGCCTCATGTTGAATAACCACTTTTTAAACCCTCACAGTGACCAAAATTGCCATTTTTACAGAGTTTTGCTTACTCAAAATCTTCAATTTTGACCAATTTCAGGCACAGAAATGACTTTAAACACACTTATTTTAGTTGAAAAAGTAATAACTCATATCCAACCATCATTTAAAGTCAAAAGATTAAATGTTAAAATTTCATCAATATTGACCATTTTTTCAACGTTCGACTGGTCCGGGGTCATCGTTTTTCATCAGAAAATTGATTTTTTGGACTCTACCAAAAATGATTAAAAATGTCATTTGGATCGGGCCTCATGTTGAATAACCACTTTTTAAACCCTCACAGTGACCAAAACTGCCATTTTTACAGAGTTTTGCTTACTCAAAATCTTCAATTTTGACCAATTTCAGGCACAGAAATGACTTTAAACACACTTATTTTAGTTGAAAAAGTAATAACTCACATCCAACCGTCATTTAAAGTCAAAAGATTAAATGTTAAAATTTCATCAATATTGACCATTTTTTCAACGTTCGACTGGTCCGGGGTCATCGTTTTTCATCAGAAAATTGATTTTTCTGACTCTACCAAAAATGATTCAAAATGTCATTTGGATCGGGCCTCATGTTGAATAACCACTTTTTAAACCCTCACAGTGACCAAAATTGCCATTTTTACAGAGTTTTGCTTACTCAAAATCTTCAATTTTTACCAATTTCAGGCACAGAAATGACTTTAAACACACTTATTTTAGTTGAAAAAGTAATAACTCACATCCAACCGTCATTTAAAGTCAAAAGATTAAATGTTAAAATTTCATCAATATTGACCATTTTTTCAACGTTCGACTGGTCCGGGGTCATCGTTTTTCATCAGAAAATTGATTTTTTGGACTCTACCAAAAATGATTCAAAATGTCATTTTGACCGGGCCTCATGTTGAATAACCACTTTTTAAACCCTCACAGTGACCAAAACTGCCATTTTTACAGAGTTTTGCTTACTCAAAATCTTCAATTTTGACCAATTTCAGGCACAGAAATGACTTTAAACACACTTATTTTAGTTGAAAAAGTAATAACTCACATCCAACCATCATTTAAAGTCAAAAGATTAAATGTTAAAATTTCATCAATATTGACCATTTTTTCCACGTCCGACTGGTCCGGGGTCATCGTTTTTCATCAGAAAATTGATTTTTTGGACTCTACCAAAAATGATTCAAAATGTCATTTGGATCGGGCCTCATGTTGAATAACCACTTTTTAAACCCTCACAGTGACCAAAATTGCCATTTTTACAGAGTTTTGCTTACTCAAAATCTTCAATTTTTACCAATTTCAGGCACAGAAATGACTTTAAACACACTTATTTTAGTTGAAAAAGTAATAACTCACATCCAACCGTCATTTAAAGTCAAAAGATTAAATGTTAAAATTTCATCAATATTGACCATTTTTTCAACGTTCGACTGGTCCGGGGTCATCGTTTTTCATCAGAAAATTGATTTTTTGGACTCTACCAAAAATGATTCAAAATGTCATTTTGACCGGGCCTCATGTTGAATAACCACTTTTTAAACCCTCACAGTGACCAAAACTGCCATTTTTACAGAGTTTTGCTTACTCAAAATCTTCAATTTTGACCAATTTCAGGCACAGAAATGACTTTAAACACACTTATATTAGTTGAAAAAGTAATAACTCACATCCAACCGTCATTTAAAGTCAAAAGATTAAATGTTAAAATTTCATCAATATTGACCATTTTTTCAACGTTCGACTGGTCCGGGGTCATCGTTTTTCATCAGAAAATTGATTTTTTGGACCTACCAAAAATGATTCAAAATGTCATTTTGATCGGGCCTCATGTTGAATAACCACTTTTTAAACCCTCACAGTGACCAAAACTGCCATTTTTACAGAGTTTTGCTTACTCAAAATCTTCAGTTTTGACCAATTTCAGGCACAGAAATGACTTTAAACACACTTATTTTAGTTGAAAAAGTAATAACTCACATCCAACCGTCATTTAAAGTCAAAAGATTAAATGTTAAAATTTCATCAATATTGACCATTTTTTCAACGTTCGACTGGTCCGGGGTCATCGTTTTTCATCAGAAAATTGATTTTTTGGACTCTACCAAAAATGATTCAAAATGTCATTTGGGATCGGGCCTCATGTTGAATAACCACTTTTTAAACCCTCACAGTGACCAAAACTGCAATTTTTACAGAGTTTTGCTTACTCAAAATCTTCAATTTTGACCAATTTCAGGCACAGAAATGACTTTAAACACACTTATTTAAGTTGAAAAAGTAATAACTCACATCCAACCGTCATTTAAAGTCAAAAGATTAAATGTTAAAATTTCATCAATATTGACCATTTTTTCAACGTTCGACTGGTCCGGGGTCATTGTTTTTCATCAGAAAATTGATTTTTTGGACTCTACCAAAAATGATTCAAAATGTCATTTGGATCGGGCCTCATGTTGAATAACCACTTTTTAAACCCTCACAGTGACCAAAACTGCAATTTTTACAGAGTTTTGCTTACTCAAAATCTTCAATTTTGACCAATTTCAGGCACAGAAATGACTTTAAACACACTTATTTTAGTTGAAAAAGTAATAACTCACATCCAACCGTCATTTAAAGTCAAAAGATTAAATGTTAAAATGTCATCAATATTGACCATTTTTTCAACGTTCGACTGGTCCGGGGTCATCGTTTTTCATCAGAAAATTGATTTTTTGGACTCTACCAAAAATGATTCAAAATGTCATTTGGATCGGGCCTCATGTTGAATAACCACTTTTTAATCCCTCACAGTGACCAAAACTGCCATTTTTACAGAGTTTTGCTTACTCAAAATCTTCAATTTTGACCAATTTCAGGCACAGAAATGACTTTAAACACACTTATTTAAGTTGAAAAAGTAATAACTCACATCCAACCGTCATTTAAAGTCAAAAGATTAAATGTTAAAATTTCATCAATATTGACCATTTTTTCAACGTTCGACTGGTCCGGGGTCATCGTTTTTCATCAGAAAATGGATTTTTTGGACTCTACCAAAAATGATTCAAAATGTCATTTGGATCGGGCCTCATGTTGAATAACCACTTTTTAAACCCTCACAGTGACCAAAACTGCCATTTTTACAGAGGTTTGCTTACTCAAAATCTTCAATTTTGACCAATTTCAGGCACAGAAATGACTTTAAACACACTTATTTTAGTTGAAAAAGTAATAACTCACATCCAACCGTCATTTAAAGTCAAAAGATTAAATGTTAAAATTTCATCAATATTGACCATTTTTTCAACGTTCGACTGGTCCGGGGTCATCGTTTTTCATCAGAAAATTGATTTTTTGGACTCTACCAAAAATGATTCAAAATGTCATTTGGATCGGGCCTCATGTTGAATAACCACTTTTTAAACCCTCACAGTGACCAAAACTGCCATTTTTACAGAGTTTTGCTTACTCAAAATCTTCAGTTTTGACCAATTTCAGGCACAGAAATGACTTTAAACACACTTATTTTAGTTGAAAAAGTAATAACTCACATCCAACCGTCATTTAAAGTCAAAAGATTAAATGTTAAAATTTCATCAATATTGACCATTTTTTCAACGTTCGACTGGTCCGGGGTCATCGTTTTTCATCAGAAAATGGATTTTTTGGACTCTACCAAAAATGATTCAAAATGTCATTTGGATCGGGCCTCATGTTGAATAACCACTTTTTAAACCCTCACAGTGACCAAAACTGCCATTTTTACAGAGTTTTGCTTACTCAAAATCTTCAATTTTGACCAATTTCAGGCACAGAAATGACTTTAAACACACTTATTTTAGTTGAAAAAGTAATAACTCACATCCAACCGTCATTTAAAGTCAAAAGATTAAATGTTAAAATTTCATCAATATTGACCATTTTTTCAACGTTCGACTGGTCCGGGGTCATCGTTTTTCATCAGAAAATTGATTTTTTGGACTCTACCAAAAATGATTCAAAATGTCATTTGGATCGGGCCTCATGTTGAATAACCACTTTTTAAACCCTCACAGTGACCAAAACTGCCATTTTTACAGAGTTTTGGTTACTCAAAATCTTCAATTTTGACCAATTTCAGGCACAGAAATGACTTTAAACAGACTTATTTTAGTTGAAAAAGTAATAACTCACATCCAACCGTCATTTAAAGTCAAAAGATTAAATGTTAAAATTTCATCAATATTGACCATTTTTTCAACGTTCGACTGGTCCGGGGTCATTATTTTTCATCAGAAAATGGATTTTTTGGACTCTACCAAAAATGATTCAAAATGTCATTTGGATCGGGCCTCATGTTGAATAACCACTTTTTAAACCCTCACAGTGACCAAAACTGCCATTTTTACAGAGTTTTGCTTACTCAAAATCTTCAATTTTGACCAATTTCAGGCACAGAAATGACTTTAAACACACTTATTTTAGTTGAAAAAGTAATAACTCACATCCAACCGTCATTTAAAGTCAAAAGATTAAATGTTAAAATTTCATCAATATTGACCATTTTTTCAACGTTCGACTGGTCCGGGGTCATCGTTTTTCATCAGAAAATTGATTTTTTGGACTCTACCAAAAATGATTCAAAATGTCATTTTGATCGGGCCTCATGTTGAATAACCACTTTTTAAACCCTCACAGTGACCAAAACTGCCATTTTTACAGAGTTTTGCTTACTCAAAATCTTCAGTTTTGACCAATTTCAGGCACAGAAATGACTTTAAACACACTTATTTTAGTTGAAAAAGTAATAACTCACATCCAACCGTCATTTAAAGTCAAAAGATTAAATGTTAAAATTTCATCAATATTGACCATTTTTTCAACGTTCGACTGGTCCGGGGTCATCGTTTTTCATCAGAAAATTGATTTTTTGGACTCTACCAAAAATGATTCAAAATGTCATTTGGATCGGGCCTCATGTTGAATAACCACTTTTTAAACCCTCACAGTGACCAAAACTGCAATTTTTACAGAGTTTTGCTTACTCAAAATCTTCAATTTTGACCAATTTCAGGCACAGAAATGACTTTAAACACACTTATTTTAGTTGAAAAAGTAATAACTCACATCCAACCGTCATTTAAAGTCAAAAGATTAAATGTTAAAATGTCATCAATATTGACCATTTTTTCAACGTTCGACTGGTCCGGGGTCATCGTTTTTCATCAGAAAATTGATTTTTTGGACTCTACCAAAAATGATTCAAAATGTCATTTGGATCGGGCCTCATGTTGAATAACCACTTTTTAATCCCTCACAGTGACCAAAACTGCCATTTTTACAGAGTTTTGCTTACTCAAAATCTTCAATTTTGACCAATTTCAGGCACAGAAATGACTTTAAACACACTTATTTTAGTTGAAAAAGTAATAACTCACATCCAACCGTCATTTAAAGTCAAAAGATTAAATGTTAAAATTTCATCAATATTGACCATTTTTTCAACGTTCGACTGGTCCGGGGTCATCGTTTTTCATCAGAAAATTGATTTTTTGGACTCCACCAAAAATGATTCAAAATGTCATTTGGATCGGGCCTCATGTTGAATAACCACTTTTTAATCCCTCACAGTGACCAAAACTACCATTTTTACAGAGTTTTGCTTACTCAAAATCTTCAATTTTGACCAATTTCAGGCACAGAAATGACTTTAAACACACTTATTTTAGTTGAAAAATTAATAACTCACATCCAACCGTCATTTAAAGTCAAAAGATTAAATGTTAAAATTTCATCAATATTGACCATTTTTTCAACGTTCGACTGGTCCGGGGTCATCGTTTTTCATCAGAAAATTGATTTTTTGGACTCTACCAAAAATGATTCAAAATTTCATTTGGATCGGGCCTTATGTTGAATAACCACTTTTTAAACCCTCACAGTGACCAAAATTGCCATTTTTACAGAGTTTTGCTTACTCAAAATCTTCAATTTTGACCAATTTCAGGCACAGAAATGACTTTAAACACACTTATTTTAGTTGAAAAATTAATAACTCACATCCAACCGTCATTTAAAGTCAAAAGATTAAATGTTAAAATTTCATCAATATTGACCATTTTTTCAACGTTCGACTGGTCCGGGGTCATCGTTTTTCATCAGAAAATTGATTTTTTGGACTCTACCAAAAATGATTCAAAATGTCATTTTGATCGGGCCTCATGTTGAATAACCACTTTTTAAACCCTCACAGTGACCAAAACTGCCATTTTTACAGAGTTTTGCTTACTCAAAATCTTCAATTTTGACCAATTTCAGGCACAGAAATGACTTTAAACACACTTATTTTAGTTGAAAAAGTAATAACTCACATCCAACCGTCATTTAAAGTCAAAAGATTAAATGTTAAAATTTCATCAATATTGACCATTTTTTCAACGTTCGACTGGTCCGGGGTCATCGTTTTTCATCAGAAAATGGATTTTTTGGACTCTACCAAAAATGATTCAAAATGTCATTTGGATCGGGCCTCATGTTGAATAACCACTTTTTAAACCCTCACAGTGACCAAAACTGCCATTTTTACAGAGGTTTGCTTACTCAAAATCTTCAATTTTGACCAATTTCAGGCACAGAAATGACTTTAAACACACTTATTTTAGTTGAAAAAGTAATAACTCACATCCAACCGTCATTTAAAGTCAAAAGATTAAATGTTAAAATTTCATCAATATTGACCATTTTTTCAACGTTCGACTGGTCCGGGGTCATCGTTTTTCATCAGAAAATTGATTTTTTGGACTCTACCAAAAATGATTCAAAATGTCATTTGGATCGGGCCTCATGTTGAATAACCACTTTTTAAACCCTCACAGTGACCAAAACTGCCATTTTTACAGAGTTTTGGTTACTCAAAATCTTCAATTTTGACCAATTTCAGGCACAGAAATGACTTTAAACAGACTTATTTTAGTTGAAAAAGTAATAACTCACATCCAACCGTCATTTAAAGTCAAAAGATTAAATGTTAAAATTTCATCAATATTGACCATTTTTTCAACGTTCGACTGGTCCGGGGTCATCGTTTTTCATCAGAAAATTGATTTTTTGGACTCTACCAAAAATGATTCAAAATGTCATTTGGATCGGGCCTCATGTTGAATAACCACTTTTTAACCCCTCACAGTGACCAAAACTGCCATTTTTACAGAGTTTTGCTTACTCAAAATCTTCAATTTTGACCAATTTCAGGCACAGAAATGACTTTAAACACACTTATTTTAGTTGAAAAATTAATAACTCACATCCAACCGTCATTTAAAGTCAAAAGATTAAATGTTAAAATTTCATCAATATTGACCATTTTTTCAACGTTCGACTGGTCCGGGGTCATCGTTTTTCATCAGAAAATTGATTTTTTGGACTCTACCAAAAATGATTCAAAATGTCATTTGGATCGGGCCTCATGTTGAATAACCACTTTTTAAACCCTCACAGTGACCAAAACTGCCATTTTTACAGAGTTTTGCTTACTCAAAATCTTCAATTTTGACCAATTTCAGGCACAGAAATGACTTTAAACACACTTATTTTAGTTGAAAAAGTAATAACTCACATCCAACCGTCATTTAAAGTCAAAAGATTAAATGTTAAAATTTCATCAATATTGACCATTTTTTCAACGTTCGACTGGTCCGGGGTCATCGTTTTTCATCAGAAAATTGATTTTTTGGACTCTACCAAAAATGATTCAAAATGTCATTTGGATCGGGCCTCATGTTGAATAACCACTTTTTAAACCCTCACAGTGACCAAAACTGCCATTTTTACAGAGTTTTGCTTACTCAAAATCTTCAATTTTGACCAATTTCAGGCACAGAAATGACTTTAAACACACTTATTTTAGTTGAAAAAGTAATAACTCACATCCAACCGTCATTTAAAGTCAAAAGATTAAATGTTAAAATTTCATCAATATTGACCATTTTTTCAACGTTCGACTGGTCCGGGGTCATCGTTTTTCATCAGAAAATTGATTTTTTGGACTCTACCAAAAATGATTCAAAATGTCATTTGGATCGGGCCTCATGTTGAATAACCACTTTTTAAACCCTCACAGTGACCAAAACTGCCATTTTTACAGAGTTTTGCTTACTCAAAATCTTCAATTTTGACCAATTTCAGGCACAGAAATGACTTTAAACAGCACTTATTTTAGTTGAAAAAGTAATAACTCACATCCAACCGTCATTTAAAGTCAAAAGATTAAATGTTAAAATTTCATCAATATTGACCATTTTTTCAACGTTCGACTGGTCCGGGGTCATCGTTTTTCATCAGAAAATTGATTTTTTGGACTCTACCAAAAATGATTCAAAATGTCATTTGGATCGGGCCTCATGTTGAATAACCACTTTTTAAACCCTCACAGTGACCAAAACTGCAATTTTTACAGAGTTTTGCTTACTCAAAATCTTCAATTTTGACCAATTTCAGGCACAGAAATGACTTTAAACACACTTATTTTAGTTGAAAAAGTAATAACTCACATCCAACCGTCATTTAAAGTCAAAAGATTAAATGTTAAAATGTCATCAATATTGACCATTTTTTCAACGTTCGACTGGTCCGGGGTCATCGTTTTTCATCAGAAAATTGATTTTTTGGACTCTACCAAAAATGATTCAAAATGTCATTTGGATCGGGCCTCATGTTGAATAACCACTTTTTAATCCCTCACAGTGACCAAAACTGCCATTTTTACAGAGTTTTGCTTACTCAAAATCTTCAATTTTGACCAATTTCAGGCACAGAAATGACTTTAAACACACTTATTTAAGTTGAAAAAGTAATAACTCACATCCAACCGTCATTTAAAGTCAAAAGATTAAATGTTAAAATTTCATCAATATTGACCATTTTTTCAACGTTCGACTGGTCCGGGGTCATCGTTTTTCATCAGAAAATGGATTTTTTGGACTCTACCAAAAATGATTCAAAATGTCATTTGGATCGGGCCTCATGTTGAATAACCACTTTTTAAACCCTCACAGTGACCAAAACTGCCATTTTTACAGAGGTTTGCTTACTCAAAATCTTCAATTTTGACCAATTTCAGGCACAGAAATGACTTTAAACACACTTATTTTAGTTGAAAAAGTAATAACTCACATCCAACCGTCATTTAAAGTCAAAAGATTAAATGTTAAAATTTCATCAATATTGACCATTTTTTCAACGTTCGACTGGTCCGGGGTCATCGTTTTTCATCAGAAAATTGATTTTTTGGACTCTACCAAAAATGATTCAAAATGTCATTTGGATCGGGCCTCATGTTGAATAACCACTTTTTAAACCCTCACAGTGACCAAAACTGCCATTTTTACAGAGTTTTGCTTACTCAAAATCTTCAATTTTGACCAATTTCAGGCACAGAAATGACTTTAAACACACTTATTTTAGTTGAAAAAGTAATAACTCACATCCAACCGTCATTTAAAGTCAAAAGATTAAATGTTAAAATTTCATCAATATTGACCATTTTTTCAACGTTCGACTGGTCCGGGGTCATCGTTTTTCATCAGAAAATTGATTTTTTGGACTCTACCAAAAATGATTCAAAATGTCATTTGGATCGGGCCTCATGTTGAATAACCACTTTTTAAACCCTCACAGTGACCAAAACTGCCATTTTTACAGAGTTTTGCTTACTCAAAATCTTCAATTTTGACCAATTTCAGGCACAGAAATGACTTTAAACACACTTATTTTAGTTGAAAAAGTAATAACTCACATCCAACCGTCATTTAAAGTCAAAAGATTAAATGTTAAAATTTCATCAATATTGACCATTTTTTCAACGTTCGACTGGTCCGGGGTCATCGTTTTTCATCAGAAAATTGATTTTTTGGACTCTACCAAAAATGATACTCGCTAATGTCATTTGGATCGGCCTCATGTTGAATAACCACTTTTTAAACCCTCACAGTGACCAAAACTGCCATTTTTACAGAGTTTTGCTTACTCAAAATCTTCAATTTTGGACCAATTTCAGGGCACAGAAATGACTTTAAACACACTTATTTAGTTGAAAAAGTAATAACTCACATCCAACCGTCATTTAAAGTCAAAAAGATTAAATGTTAAAATTTCATCAATATTGACCATTTTTTCAACGTTCGACTGGTCCGGGGTCATCGTTTTTCATCAGAAAATTGATTTTTTGGACTCTACCAAAAATGTCATTTGGATCGGGCCTCATGTTGAATAACCACTTTTTAAACCCTCACAGTGACCAAAATTGCCATTTTTACAGAGTTTTGCTTACTCAAAATCTTCAATTTTGACCAATTCAGGCACAGAAATGACTAAACACACTTATTTTAGTTGAAAAAGTAATAACTCACATCCAACCGTCATTTAAAGTCAAAAGATTAAATGTTAAAATTTCATCAATATTGACCATTTTTTCAACGTTCGACTGGTCCGGGGTCATCGTTTTTCATCAGAAAATTGATTTTTTGGACTCTACCAAAAATGATTCAAAATGTCATTTGGATCGGGCCTCATGTTGAATAACCACTTTTTAAACCCTCACAGTGACCAAAACTGCAATTTTTACAGAGTTTTGCTTACTCAAAATCTTCAATTTTGACCAATTTCAGGCACAGAAATGACTTTAAACACACTTATTTTAGTTGAAAAAGTAATAACTCACATCCAACCGTCATTTAAAGTCAAAAGATTAAATGTTAAAATTTCATCAATATTGACCATTTTTTCAACGTTCGGTCTTAAGGTCCGGGGTCATCATTTTTCATCAGAAAATTGATTTTTTGGACTCTACCAAAAATGATTCAAAATGTCATTTTGATCGGGCCTCATGTTGAATAACCACTTTTAAACCCTCACAGTGACCAAAACTGCCATTTTTACAGAGTTTTGCTTACTCAAAATCTTCAATTTTGACCAATTTCAGGCACAGAAATGACTTTAAACACACTTATTTTAGTTGAAAAAGTAATAACTCACATCCAACCGTCATTTAAAGTCAAAAGATTAAATGTTAAAATTTCATCAATATTGACCATTTTTCAACGTTCGACTAGTCCGGGGTCATCGTTTTTCATCAGAAAATGGATTTTTTGGACTCTACCAAAAATGATTCAACATGTCATTTGGATCAGGCCTCATGTTGAATAACCACTTTTTAAACCCTCACAGTGACCAAAACTGCCATTTTTACAGTTTTGCTTACTCAAAATCTTCAATTTTGACCAATTTCAGGCACAGAAATGACTTTAAACACACTTATTTTAGTTGAAAAAGTAATAACTCACATCCAACCGTCATTTAAAGTCAAAAGATTAAATGTTAAAATTTCATCAATATTGACCATTTTTTCAACGTTCGACTGGTCCGGGGTCATCGTTTTTCATCAGAAAATTGATTTTTTGGACTCTACCAAAAATGATTCAAAATGTCATTTGGATCGGGCCTCATGTTGAATAACCACTTTTTAAACCCTCACAGTGACCAAAACTGCCATTTTTACAGAGTTTTGCTTACTCAAAATCTTCAATTTTGACCAATTTCAGGCACAGAAATGACTTTAAACACACTTATTTTAGTTGAAAAAGTAATAACTCACATCCAACCGTCATTTAAAGTCAAAAGATTAAATGTTAAAATTTCATCAATATTGACCATTTTTTCAACGTTCGACTGGTCCGGGGTCATCGTTTTTCATCAGAAAATTGATTTTTTGGACTCTACCAAAAATGATTCAAAATGTCATTTTGATCGGGCCTCATGTTGAATAACCACTTTTTAAACCCTCACAGTGACCAAAACTGCCATTTTTACAGAGTTTTGCTTACTCAAAATCTTCAGTTTGACCAATTTCAGGCACAGAAATGACTTTAAACACACTTATTGTAGTTGAAAAAGTAATAACTCACATCCAACCGTCATTTAAAGTCAAAAGATTAAATGTTAAAATTTCATCAATATTGACCATTTTTTCAACGTTCGACTGGTCCGGGTCATCGTTTTTCATCAGAAAATTGATTTTTTGGACTCTACCAAAAATGATTCAAAATGTCATTTGGATCGGGCCTCATGTTGAATAACCACTTTTTAAACCCTCACAGTGACCAAAACTGCAATTTTACAGAGTTTTGCTTACTCAAAATCTTCAATTTTGACCAATTTCAGGCACAGAAATGACTTTAAACACACTTATTTTAGTTGAAAAAGTAATAACTCACATCCAACCGTCATTTAAAGTCAAAAGATTAAATGTTAAAATTTCATCAATATTGACCATTTTTTCAACGTTCGACTGGTCCGGGGTCATCGTTTTTCATCAGAAAATGGATTTTTTGGACTCTACCAAAAATGATTCAAAATGTCATTTGGATCGGGCCTCATGTTGAATAACCACTTTTTAAACCCTCACAGTGACCAAAATTGCCATTTTTACAGAGTTTTGCTTACTCAAAATCTTCAATTTTGACCAATTTCAGGCACAGAAATGACTTTAAACACACTTATTTTAGTTGAAAAAGTAATAACTCACATCCAACCGTCATTTAAAGTCAAAAGATTAAATGTTAAAATTTCATCAATATTGACCATTTTTTCAACGTTCGACTGGTCCGGGGTCATCGTTTTTCATCAGAAAATTGATTTTTTGGACTCTACCAAAAATAATTCAAAATGTCATTTGGATCGGGCCTCATGTTGAATAACCACTTTTTAAACCCTCACAGTGACCAAAATTGCCATTTTTACAGAGTTTTGCTTACTCAAAATCTTCAATTTTGACCAATTTCAGGCACAGAAATGACTTTAAACACACTTATTTTAGTTGAAAAAGTAATAACTCACATCCAACCGTCATTTAAAGTCAAAAGATTAAATGTTAAAATTTCATCAATATTGACCATTTTTTCAACGTTCGACTG
This sequence comes from Lissotriton vulgaris, assembly GCF_964263255.1. Lineage (NCBI taxonomy): Eukaryota > Metazoa > Chordata > Amphibia > Caudata > Salamandridae > Lissotriton > Lissotriton vulgaris. The sequence goes on along the minus strand of NW_028247095.1, from coordinate 75,606 downwards.
GTCCGGGGTCATCGTTTTTCATCAGAAAATTGATTTTTTGGACTCTACCAAAAATGATTCAAAATGTCATTTGGATCGGGCCTCATGTTGAATAACCACTTTTTAAACCCTCACAGTGACCAAAACTGCAATTTTACAGAGTTTTGCTTACTCAAAATCTTCAATTTTGACCAATTTCAGGCACAGAAATGACTTTAAACACACTTATTTTAGTTGAAAAAGTAATAACTCACATCCAACCGTCATTTAAAGTCAAAAGATTAAATGTTAAAATTTCATCAATATTGACCATTTTTTCAACGTTCGACTGGTCCGGGGTCATCATTTTTCATCAGAAAATTGATTTTTTGGACTCTACCAAAAATGATTCAAAATGTCATTTTGATCGGGCCTCATGTTGAATAACCACTTTTTAAACCCTCACAGTGACCAAAACTGCCATTTTTACAGAGTTTTGCTTACTCAAAATCTTCAATTTTGACCAATTTCAAGCACAGAAATGACTTTAAACACACTTATTTTAGTTGAAAAAGTAATAACTCACATCCAACCGTCATTTAAAGTAAAAAGATTAAATGTTAAAATTTCATCAATATTGACCATTTTTTCAACGTTCGACTGGTCCGGGGTCATCGTTTTTCATCAGAAAATGGATTTTTTGGACTCTACCAAAAATGATTCAACATGTCATTTGGATCAGGCCTCATGTTGAATAACCACTTTTTAAACCCTCACAGTGACCAAAACTGCCATTTTTACAGTTTTGCTTACTCAAAATCTTCAATTTTGACCAATTTCAGGCACAGAAATGACTTTAAACACACTTATTTTAGTTGAAAAAGTAATAACTCACATCCAACCGTCATTTAAAGTCAAAAGATTAAATGTTAAAATTTCATCAATATTGACCATTTTTTCAACGTTCGACTGGTCCGGGGTCATCGTTTTTCATCAGAAAATTGATTTTTTGGACTCTACCAAAAATGATTCAAAATGTCATTTGGATCGGGCCTCATGTTGAATAACCACTTTTTAATCCCTCACAGTGACCAAAACTGCCATTTTTACAGAGTTTTGCTTACTCAAAATCTTCAATTTTGACCAATTTCAGGCACAGAAATGACTTTAAACACACTTATTTTAGTTGAAAAAGTAATAACTCACATCCAACCGTCATTTAAAGTCAAAAGATTAAATGTTAAAATTTCATCAATATTGACCATTTTTTCAACGTTCGACTGGTCCGGGGTCATCGTTTTTCATCAGAAAATGGATTTTTTGGACTCTACCAAAAATGATTCAAAATGTCATTTGGATCGGGCCTCATGTTGAATAACCACTTTTTAAACCCTCACAGTGACCAAAATTGCCATTTTTACAGAGTTTTGCTTACTCAAAATCTTCAATTTTGACCAATTTCAGGCACAGAAATGACTTTAAACACACTTATTTTAGTTGGTTGAAAAAGTAATAACTCACATCCAACCGTCATTTAAAGTCAAAAGATTAAATGTTAAAATTTCATCAATATTGACCATTTTTTCAACGTTCGACTGGTCCGGGGTCATCGTTTTTCATCAGAAAATTGATTTTTTGGACTCTACCAAAAATGATTCAAAATGTCATTTGGATCGGGCCTCATGTTGAATAACCACTTTTTAAACCCTCACAGTGACCAAAACTGCAATTTTTACAGAGTTTTGCTTACTCAAAATCTTCAATTTTGACCAATTTCAGGCACAGAAATGACTTTAAACACACTTATTTTAGTTGAAAAAGTAATAACTCACATCCAACCGTCATTTAAAGTCAAAAGATTAAATGTTAAAATTTCATCAATATTGACCATTTTTTCAACGTTCGACTGGTCCGGGGTCATCGTTTTTCATCAGAAAATTGATTTTTTGGACTCTACCAAAAATGATTCAAAATGTCATTTTGATCGGGCCTCATGTTGAATAACCACTTTTTAAACCCTCACAGTGACCAAAACTGCCATTTTTACAGAGTTTTGCTTACTCAAAATCTTCAATTTTGACCAATTTCAAGCACAGAAATGACTTTAAACACACTTATTTTAGTTGAAAAAGTAATAACTCACATCCAACCGTCATTTAAAGTCAAAAGATTAAATGTTAAAATTTCATCAATATTGACCATTTTTTCAACGTTCGACTGGTCCGGGGTCATCGTTTTTCATCAGAAAATGGATTTTTTGGACTCTACCAAAAATTATTCAAAATGTCATTTGGATCGGGCCTCATGTTGAATAACCACTTTTTAAACCCTCACAGTGACCAAAATTGCCATTTTTACAGAGTTTTGCTTACTCAAAATCTTCAATTTTGACCAATTTCAGGCACAGAAATGACTTTAAACACACTTATTTTAGTTGAAAAAGTAATAACTCACATCCAACCGTCATTTAAAGTCAAAAGATTAAATGTTAAAATTTCATCAATATTGACCATTTTTTCAACGTTCGACTGGTCCGGGGTCATCGTTTTTCATCAGAAAATTGATTTTTTGGACTCTACCAAAAATGATTCAAAATGTCATTTGGATCGGGCCTCATGTTGAATAACCACTTTTTAAACCCTCACAGTGACCAAAACTGCAATTTTTACAGAGTTTTGCTTACTCAAAATCTTCAATTTTGACCAATTTCAGGCACAGAAATGACTTTAAACACACTTATTTTAGTTGAAAAAGTAATAACTCACATCCAACCGTCATTTAAAGTCAAAAGATTAAATGTTAAAATTTCATCAATATTGACCATTTTTTCAACGTTCGACTGGTCCGGGGTCATCATTTTTCATCAGAAAATTGATTTTTTGGACTCTACCAAAAATGATTCAAAATGTCATTTTGATCGGGCCTCATGTTGAATAACCACTTTTTAAACCCTCACAGTGACCAAAACTGCCATTTTTACAGAGTTTTGCTTACTCAAAATCTTCAATTTTGACCAATTTCAGGCACAGAAATGACTTTAAACACACTTATTTTAGTTGAAAAAGTAATAACTCACATCCAACCGTCATTTAAAGTCAAAAGATTAAATGTTAAAATTTCATCAATATTGACCATTTTTTCAACGTTCGACTAGTCCGGGGTCATCGTTTTTCATCAGAAAATGGATTTTTTGGACTCTACCAAAAATGATTCAACATGTCATTTGGATCAGGCCTCATGTTGAATAACCACTTTTTAAACCCTCACAGTGACCAAAACTGCCATTTTTACAGTTTTGCTTACTCAAAATCTTCAATTTTGACCAATTTCAGGCACAGAAATGACTTTAAACACACTTATTTTAGTTGAAAAAGTAATAACTCACATCCAACCGTCATTTAAAGTCAAAAGATTAAATGTTAAAATTTCATCAATATTGACCATTTTTTCAACGTTCGACTGGTCCGGGGTCATCGTTTTTCATCAGAAAATTGATTTTTTGGACTCTACCAAAAATGATTCAAAATGTCATTTGGATCGGGCCTCATGTTGAATAACCACTTTTTAATCCCTCACAGTGACCAAAACTGCCATTTTTACAGAGTTTTGCTTACTCAAAATCTTCAATTTTGACCAATTTCAGGCACAGAAATGACTTTAAACACACTTATTTTAGTTGAAAAAGTAATAACTCACATCCAACCGTCATTTAAAGTCAAAAGATTAAATGTTAAAATTGCATCAATATTGACCATTTTTTCAACGTTCGACTGGTCCGGGGTCATCGTTTTTCATCAGAAAATTGATTTTTTGGACTCTACCAAAAATGATTCAAAATGTCATTTGGATCGGGCCTCATGTTGAATAACCACTTTTTAAACCCTCACAGTGACCAAAATTGCCATTTTTACAGAGTTTTGCTTACTAAAAATCTTCAATTTTGACCAATTTCAGGCACAGAAATGACTTTAAACACACTTATTTTAGTTGAAAAAGTAATAACTCACATCCAACCGTCATTTAAAGTCAAAAGATTAAATGTTAAAATTTCATCAATATTGACCATTTTTTCAACGTTCGACTGGTCCGGGGTCATCGTTTTTCATCAGAAAATTGATTTTTTGGACTCTACCAAAAATGATTCAAAATGTCATTTGGATCGGGCCTCATGTTGAATAACCACTTTTTAAACCCTCACAGTGACCAAAATTGCCATTTTTACAGAGTTTTGCTTACTCAAAATCTTAAATTTTGACCAATTTCAGGCACAGAAATGAGTTTAAACACACTTATTTTAGTTGAAAAAGTAATAACTCACATCCAACCGTCATTTAAAGTCAAAAGATTAAATGTTAAAATTTCATCAATATTGACCATTTTTTCAACGTTCGACTGGTCCGGGGTCATCGTTTTTCATCAGAAAATGGATTTTTTGGACTCTACCAAAAATGATTCAAAATGTCATTTTGATCGGGCCTCATGTTGAATAACCACTTTTTAAACCCTCACAGTGACCAAAACTGCCATTTTTACAGAGTTTTGCTTACTCAAAATCTTCAATTTTGACCAATTTCAGGCACAGAAATGACTTTAAACACACTTATTTTAGTTGAAAAAGTAATAACTCACATCCAACCGTCATTTAAAGTCAAAAGATTAAATGTTAAAATTTCATCAATATTGACCATTTTTTCAACGTTCGACTGGTCCGGGGTCATCGTTTTTCATCAGAAAATAGATTTTTTGGACTCTACCAAAAATGATTCAAAATGTCATTTGGATCGGGCCTCATGTTGAATAACCACTTTTTAAACCCTCACAGTGACCAAAACTGCCATTTTTACAGAGTTTTGCTTACTCAAAATCTTCAATTTTGACCAATTTCAGGCACAGAAATGACTTTAAACATACTTATTTTAGTTGAAAAAGTAATAACTCACATCCAACCGTCATTTAAAGTCAAAAGATTAAATGTTAAAATTTCATCAATATTGACCATTTTTTCAACGTTCGACTGGTCCGGGGTCATCGTTTTTCATCAGAAAATTGATTTTTTGGACTCTACCAAAAATGATTCAAAATGTCATTTGGATCGGGCCTCATGTTGAATAACCACTTTTTAAACCCTCACAGTGACCAAAATTGCCATTTTTACAGAGTTTTGCTTACTCAAAATCTTCAATTTTGACCAATTTCAGGCACAGAAATGACTTTAAACACACTTATTTTAGTTGAAAAAGTAATAACTCACATCCAACCGTCATTTAAAGTCAAAAGATTAAATGTTAAAATTTCATCAATATTGACCATTTTTTCAACGTTCGACTGGTCCGGGTCATCGTTTTTCATCATAAAATGGATTTTTTGGACTCTACCAAAAATGATTCAAAATGTTATTTTGATCGGGCCTCATGTTGAATAACCACTTTTTAAACCCTCACAGTGACCAAAACTGCCATTTTTACAGAGTTTTGCTTACTCAAAATCTTCAATTTTGACCAATTTCAGGCACAGAAATGACTTTAAACACACTTATTTTAGTTGAAAAAGTAATAACTCACATCCAACCGTCATTTAAAGTCAAAAGATTAAATGTTAAAATTTCATCAATATTGACCATTTTTTCAACGTTCGACTAGTCCGGGGTCATCGTTTTTCATCAGAAAATGGATTTTTTGGACTCTACCAAAAATGATTCAACATGTCATTTGGATCAGGCCTCATGTTGAATAACCACTTTTTAAACCCTCACAGTGACCAAAACTGCCATTTTTACAGTTTTGCTTACTCAAAATCTTCAATTTTGACCAATTTCAGGCACAGAAATGACTTTAAACACACTTATTTTAGTTGAAAAAGTAATAACTCACATCCAACCGTCATTTAAAGTCAAAAGATTAAATGTTAAAATTTCATCAATATTGACCATTTTTTCAACGTTCGACTGGTCCGGGGTCATCGTTTTTCATCAGAAAATTGATTTTTTGGACTCTACCAAAAATGATTCAAAATGTCATTTGGATCGGGCCTCATGTTGAATAACCACTTTTTAATCCCTCACAGTGACCAAAACTGCCATTTTTACAGAGTTTTGCTTACTCAAAATCTTCAATTTTGACCAATTTCAGGCACAGAAATGACTTTAAACACACTTATTTTAGTTGAAAAAGTAATAACTCACATCCAACCGTCATTTAAAGTCAAAAGATTAAATGTTAAAATTTCATCAATATTGACCATTTTTTCAACGTTCGACTGGTCCGGGGTCATCGTTTTTCATCAGAAAATTGATTTTTTGGACTCTACCAAAAATGATTCAAAATGTCATTTGGATCGGGCCTCATGTTGAATAACCACTTTTTAAACCCTCACAGTGACCAAAATTGCCATTTTTACAGAGTTTTGCTTACTCAAAATCTTCAATTTTGACCAATTTCAGGCACAGAAATGAGTTTAAACACACTTATTTTAGTTGAAAAAGTAATAACTCACATCCAACCGTCATTTAAAGTCAAAAGATTAAATGTTAAAATTTCATCAATATTGACCATTTTTTCAACGTTCGACTGGTCCGGGGTCATCGTTTTTCATCAGAAAATGGATTTTTTGGACTCTACCAAAAATGATTCAAAATGTCATTTGGATCGGGCCTCATGTTGAATAACCACTTTTTAAACCCTCACAGTGACCAAAACTGCCATTTTTACAGAGTTTTGCTTACTCAAAATCTTCAATTTTGACCAATTTCAGGCACAGAAATGACTTTAAACACACTTATTTTAGTTGAAAAAGTAATAACTCACATCCAACCGTCATTTAAAGTCAAAAGATTAAATGTTAAAATTTCATCAATATTGACCATTTTTTCAACGTTCGACTGGTCCGGGGTCATCGTTTTTCATCAGAAAATTGATTTTTTGGACTCTACCAAAAATGATTCAAAATGTCATTTGGATCGGGCCTCATGTTGAATAACCACTTTTTAAACCCTCACAGTGACCAAAATTGCCATTTTTACAGAGTTTTGCTTACTCAAAATCTTAAATTTTGACCAATTTCAGGCACAGAAATGAGTTTAAACACACTTATTTTAGTTGAAAAAGTAATAACTCACATCCAACCGTCATTTAAAGTCAAAAGATTAAATGTTAAAATTTCATCAATATTGACCATTTTTTCAACGTTCGACTGGTCCGGGGTCATCGTTTTTCATCAGAAAATGGATTTTTTGGACTCTACCAAAAATTATTCAAAATGTCATTTTGATCGGGCCTCATGTTGAATAACCACTTTTTAAACCCTCACAGTGACCAAAACTGCCATTTTTACAGAGTTTTGCTTACTCAAAATCTTCAATTTTGACCAATTTCAGGCACAGAAATGACTTTAAACACACTTATTTTAGTTGAAAAAGTAATAACTCACATCCAACCGTCATTTAAAGTCAAAAGATTAAATGTTAAAATTTCATCAATATTGACCATTTTTTCAACGTTCGACTGGTCCGGGGTCATCGTTTTTCATCAGAAAATAGATTTTTTGGACTCTACCAAAAATGATTCAAAATGTCATTTGGATCGGGCCTCATGTTGAATAACCACTTTTTAAACCCTCACAGTGACCAAAACTGCCATTTTTACAGAGTTTTGCTTACTCAAAATCTTCAATTTTGACCAATTTCAGGCACAGAAATGACTTTAAACACACTTATTTTAGTTGAAAAAGTAATAACTCACATCCAACCGTCATTTAAAGTCAAAAGATTAAATGTTAAAATTTCATCAATATTGACCATTTTTTCAATGTTCGACTGGTCCGGGGTCATCGTTTTTCATCAGAAAATTGATTTTTTGGACTCTACCAAAAATGATTCAAAATGTCATTTGGATCGGGCCTCATGTTGAATAACCACTTTTTAAACCCTCACAGTGACCAAAATTGCCATTTTTACAGAGTTTTGCTTACTCAAAATCTTCAATTTTGACCAATTTCAGGCACAGAAATGACTTTAAACACACTTATTTTAGTTGAAAAAGTAATAACTCACATCCAACCGTCATTTAAAGTCAAAAGATTAAATGTTAAAATTTCATCAATATTGACCATTTTTTCAACGTTCGACTGGTCCGGGGTCATCGTTTTTCATCAGAAAATGGATTTTTTGGACTCTACCAAAAATGATTCAAAATGTCATTTTGATCGGGCCTCATGTTGAATAACCACTTTTTAAACCCTCACAGTGACCAAAACTGCCATTTTTACAGAGTTTTGCTTACTCAAAATCTTCAATTTTGACCAATTTCAGGCACAGAAATGACTTTAAACACACTTATTTTAGTTGAAAAAGTAATAACTCACATCCAACCGTCATTTAAAGTCAAAAGATTAAATGTTAAAATTTCATCAATATTGACCATTTTTTCAACGTTCGACTGGTCCGGGGTCATCGTTTTTCATCAGAAAATTGATTTTTTGGACTCTACCAAAAATGATTCAAAATGTCATTTGGATCGGGCCTCATGTTGAATAACCACTTTTTAAACCCTCACAGTGACCAAAATTGCCATTTTTACAGAGTTTTGCTTACTCAAAATCTTCAATTTTGACCAATTTCAGGCACAGAAATGAGTTTAAACACACTTATTTTAGTTGAAAAAGTAATAACTCACATCCAACCGTCATTTAAAGTCAAAAGATTAAATGTTAAAATTTCATCAATATTGACCATTTTTTCAACGTTCGACTGGTCCGGGGTCATCGTTTTTCATCAGAAAATTGATTTTTTGGACTCTACCAAAAATGATTCAAAATGTCATTTTGATCGGGCCTCATGTTGAATAACCACTTTTTAAACCCTCACAGTGACCAAAACTGCCATTTTTACAGAGTTTTGCTTACTCAAAATCTTCAATTTTGACCAATTTCAGGCACAGAAATGACTTTAAACACACTTATTTTAGTTGAAAAAGTAATAACTCACATCCAACCGTCATTTAAAGTCAAAAGATTAAATGTTAAAATTTCATCAATACTGACCATTTTTTCAACGTTCGACTGGTCCGGGGTCATCGTTTTTCATCAGAAAATTGATTTTTTGGACTCTACCAAAAATGATTCAAAATGTCATTTGGATCGGGCCTCATGTTGAATAACCACTTTTTAAACCCTCACAGTGACCAAAACTGCCATTTTTACAGAGTTTTGCTTACTCAAAATCTTCAATTTTGACCAATTTCAGGCACAGAAATGACTTTAAACACACTTATTTTAGTTGAAAAAGTAATAACTCACATCCAACCGTCATTTAAAGTCAAAAGATTAAATGTTAAAATTTCATCAATATTGACCATTTTTTCAACGTTCGACTGGTCCGGGGTCATTGTTTTTCATCAGAAAATTGATTTTTTTGGACTCTACCAAAAATGATTCAAAATGTCATTTGGATCGGGCCTCATGTTGAATAACCACTTTTTAAACCCTCACAGTGACCAAAACTGCAATTTTTACAGAGTTTTGCTTACTCAAAATCTTCAATTTTGACCAATTTCAGGCACAGAAATGACTTTAAACACACTTATTTTAGTTGAAAAAGTAATAACTCACATCCAACCGTCATTTAAAGTCAAAAGATTAAATGTTAAAATTTCATCAATATTGACCATTTTTTCAACGTTCGACTGGTCCGGGGTCATCGTTTTTCATCAGAAAATTGATTTTTTGGACTCTACCAAAAATGATTCAAAATGTCATTTTGATCGGGCCTCATGTTGAATAACCACTTTTTAAACCCTCACAGTGACCAAAACTGCCATTTTTACAGAGTTTTGCTTACTCAAAATCTTCAGTTTTGACCAATTTCAGGCACAGAAATGACTTTAAACACACTTATTTTAGTTGAAAAAGTAATAACTCACATCCAACCGTCATTTAAAGTCAAAAGATTAAATGTTAAAATTTCATCAATATTGACCATTTTTTCAACGTTCGACTGGTCCGGGGTCATCGTTTTTCATCAGAAAATTGATTTTTTGGACTCTACCAAAAATGATTCAAAATGTCATTTGGATCGGGCCTCATGTTGAATAACCACTTTTTAAACCCTCACAGTGACCAAAACTGCAATTTTTACAGAGTTTTGCTTACTCAAAATCTTCAATTTTGACCAATTTCAGGCACAGAAATGCCTTTAAACACACTTATTTTAGTTGAAAAAGTAGTAACTCACATCCAACCGTCATTTAAAGTCAAAAGATTAAATGTTAAAATTTCATCAATATTGACCATTTTTTCAACGTTCGACTGGTCCGGGGTCATCGTTTTTCATCAGAAAATTGATTTTTTGGACTCTACCAAAAATGATTCAAAATGTCATTTGGATCGGGCCTCATGTTGAATAACCACTTTTTAAACCCTCACAGTGACCAAAATTGCCATTTTTACAGTTTTGCTTACTCAAAATCTTCAATTTTGACCAATTTCAGGCACAGAAATGACTTTAAACACACTTATTTTAGTTGAAAAAGTAATAACTCACATCCAACCGTCATTTAAAGTCAAAAGATTAAATGTTAAAATTTCATCAATATTGACCATTTTTTCAACGTTTGACTGGTCCGGGGTCATCGTTTTTCATCAGAAAATTGATTTTTTGGACTCTACCAAAAATGATTCAAAATGTCATTTGGATCGGGCCTCATGTTGAATAACCACTTTTTAAACCCTCACAGTGACCAAAACTGCAATTTTTACAGAGTTTTGCTTACTCAAAATCTTCAATTTTGACCAATTTCAGGCACAGAAATGACTTTAAACACACTTATTTTAGTTGAAAAAGTAATAACTCACATCCAACCGTCATTTAAAGTCAAAAGATTAAATGTTAAAATTTCATCAATATTGACCATTTTTTCAACGTTCGACTGGTCCGGGGGGTCATCATTTTTCATCAGAAAATTGATTTTTTGGACTCTACCAAAAATGATTCAAAATGTCATTTGGATCGGGCCTCATGTTGAATAACCACTTTTTAAACCCTCACAGTGACCAAAACTGCCATTTTTACAGAGTTTTGCTTACTCAAAATCTTCAATTTTGACCAATTTCAGGCACAGAATTGACTTTAAACACACTTATTTTAGTTGAAAAAGTAATAACTCACATCCAACCGTCATTTAAAGTCAAAAGATTAAATGTTAAAATTTCATCAATATTGACCATTTTTTCAACGTTCGACTGGTCCGGGGGTCATCGTTTTTCATCAGAAAATAGATTTTTTGGACTCTACCAAAAATGATTCAAAATGTCATTTGGATCGGGCCTCATGTTGAATAACCACTTTTTAAACCCTCACAGTGACCAAAACTGCCATTTTTACAGAGTTTTGCTTACTCAAAATCTTCAATTTTGACCAATTTCAGGCACAGAAATGACTTTAAACACACTTATTTTAGTTGAAAAAGTAATAACTCACATCCAACCGTCATTTAAAGTCAAAAGATTAAATGTTAAAATTTCATCAATATTGACCATTTTTTCAATGTTCGACTGGTCCGGGGTCATCGTTTTTCATCAGAAAATTGATTTTTTGGACTCTACCAAAAATGATTCAAAATGTCATTTGATCGGGCCTCATGTTGAATAACCACTTTTTAAACCCTCACAGTGACCAAAATTGCCATTTTTACAGAGTTTTGCTTACTCAAAATCTTCAATTTTGACCAATTTCAGGCACAGAAATGACTTTAAACACACTTATTTTAGTTGAAAAAGTAATAACTCACATCCAACCGTCATTTAAAGTCAAAAGATTAAATGTTAAAATTTCATCAATATTGACCATTTTTTCAACGTTCAACTGGTCCGGGGTCATCGTTTTTCATCAGAAAATTGATTTTTTGGACTCTACCAAAAATGATTCAAAATGTCATTTGGATCGGGCCTCATGTTGAATAACCACTTTTTAAACCCTCACAGTGACCAAAATTGCCATTTTTACAGAGTTTTACTTACTCAAAATCTTCAATTTTGACCAATTTCAGGCACAGAAATGAGTTTAAACACACTTATTTTAGTTGAAAAAGTAATAACTCACATCCAACCGTCATTTAAAGTCAAAAGATTAAATGTTAAAATTTCATCAATATTGACCATTTTTTCAACGTTCGACTGGTCCGGGGTCATCGTTTTTCATCAGAAAATTGATTTTTTGGACTCTACCAAAAATGATTCAAAATGTCATTTTGATCGGGCCTCATGTTGAATAACCACTTTTTAAACCCTCACAGTGACCAAAACTGCCATTTTTACAGAGTTTTGCTTACTCAAAATCTTCAATTTTGACCAATTTCAGGCACAGAAATGACTTTAAACACACTTATTTTAGTTGAAAAAGTAATAACTCACATCCAACCGTCATTTAAAGTCAAAAGATTAAATGTTAAAATTTCATCAATATTGACCATTTTTTCAACGTTCGACTGGTCCGGGGTCATCGTTTTTCATCAGAAAATTGATTTTTTGGACTCTACCAAAAATGATTCAAAATGTCATTTGGATCGGGCCTCATGTTGAATAACCACTTTTTAAACCCTCACAGTGACCAAAACTGCCATTTTTACAGAGTTTTGCTTACTCAAAATCTTCAATTTTGACCAATTTCAGGCACAGAAATGACTTTAAACACACTTATTTTAGTTGAAAAAGTAATAACTCACATCCAACCGTCATTTAAAGTCAAAAGATTAAATGTTAAAATTTCATCAATATTGACCATTTTTTCAACGTTCGACTGGTCCGGGGTCATTGTTTTTCATCAGAAAATTGATTTTTTGGACTCTACCAAAAATGATTCAAAATGTCATTTGGATCGGGCCTCATGTTGAATAACCACTTTTTAAACCCTCACAGTCACCAAAACTGCAATTTTTACATATTTTTGCTTACTCAAAATCTTCAATTTTGACCAATTTCAGGCACAGAAATGACTTTAAACACACTTATTTTAGTTGAAAAAGTAATAACTCACATCCAACCGTCATTTAAAGTCAAAAGATTAAATGTTAAAATTTCATCAATATTGACCATTTTTTCAACGTTCGACTGGTCCGGGGTCATCGTTTTTCATCAGAAAATTGATTTTTTGGACTCTACCAAAAATGATTCAAAATGTCATTTTGATCGGGCCTCATGTTGAATAACCACTTTTTAAACCCTCACAGTGACCAAAACTGCCATTTTTACAGAGTTTTGCTTACTCAAAATCTTCAGTTTTGACCAATTTCAGGCACAGAAATGACTTTAAACACACTTATTTTAGTTGAAAAAGTAATAACTCACATCCAACCGTCATTTAAAGTCAAAAGATTAAATGTTAAAATTTCATCAATATTGACCATTTTTTCAACGTTCGACTGGTCCGGGGTCATCGTTTTTCATCAGAAAATTGATTTTTTGGACTCTACCAAAAATGATCAAAATGTCATTTGGATCGGGCCTCATGTTGAATAACCACTTTTTAAACCCTCACAGTGACCAAAACTGCAATTTTTACAGAGTTTTGCTTACTCAAAATCTTCAATTTTGACCAATTTCAGGCACAGAAATGCCTTTAAACACACTTATTTTAGTTGAAAAAGTAGTAACTCACATCCAACCGTCATTTAAAGTCAAAAGATTAAATGTTAAAATTTCATCAATATTGACCATTTTTTCAACGTTCGACTGGTCCGGGGTCATCGTTTTTCATCAGAAAATTGATTTTTTGGACTCTACCAAAAATGATTCAAAATGTCATTTGGATCGGGCCTCATGTTGAATAACCACTTTTTAAACCCTCACAGTGACCAAAACTGCAATTTTTACAGAGTTTTGCTTACTCAAAATCTTCAATTTTGACCAATTTCAGGCACAGAAATGACTTTAAACACACTTATTTTAGTTGAAAAAGTAATAACTCACATCCAACCGTCATTTAAAGTCAAAAGATTAAATGTTAAAATTTCATCAATATTGACCATTTTTTCAACGTTCGACTGGTCCGGGGTCATCATTTTTCATCAGAAAATTGATTTTTTGGACTCTACCAAAAATGATTCAAAATGTCATTTGGATCGGGCCTCATGTTGAATAACCACTTTTTAAACCCTCACAGTGACCAAAACTGCCATTTTTACAGAGTTTTGCTTACTCAAAATCTTCAATTTTGACCAATTTCAGGCACAGAATTGACTTTAAACACACTTATTTTAGTTGAAAAAGTAATAACTCACATCCAACCGTCATTTAAAGTCAAAAGATTAAATGTTAAAATTTCATCAATATTGACCATTTTTTCAACGTTCGACTGGTCCGGGGTCATCGTTTTTCATCAGAAAATGGATTTTTTGGACTCTACCAAAAATGATTCAAAATGTCATTTGGATCGGGCCTCATGTTGAATAACCACTTTTTAAACCCTCACAGTGACCAAAACTGCCATTTTTACAGTTTTGCTTACTCAAAATCTTCAATTTTGACCAATTTCAGGCACAGAATTGACTTTAAACACACTTATTTTAGTTGAAAAAGTAATAACTCACATCCAACCGTCATTTCAAGTCAAAAGATTAAATGTTAAAATTTCATCAATATTGACCATTTTTTCAACGTTCGACTGGTCCGGGGTCATCGTTTTTCATCAGAAAATTGATTTTTTGGACTCTACCAAAAATGATTCAAAATGTCATTTGGATCGGGCCTCATGTTGAATAACCACTTTTTAATCCCTCACAGTGACCAAAACTGCCATTTTTACAGAGTTTTGCTTACTCAAAATCTTCAATTTTGACCAATTTCAGGCACAGAAATGACTTTAAACACACTTATTTTAGTTGAAAAAGTAATAACTCACATCCAACCGTCATTTAAAGTCAAAAGATTAAATGTTAAAATTTCATCAATATTGACCATTTTTTCAACGTTCGACTGGTCCGGGGTCATCGTTTTTCATCAGAAAATTGATTTTTTGGACTCTACCAAAAATGATTCAAAATGTCATTTGGATCGGGCCTCATGTTGAATAACCACTTTTTAAACCCTCACAGTGACCAAAACTGCCATTTTTACAGAGTTTTGCTTACTCAAAATCTTCAATTTTGACCAATTTCAGGCACAGAAATGACTTTAAACACACTTATTTTAGTTGAAAAAGTAATAACTCACATCCAACCGTCATTTAAAGTCAAAAGATTAAATGTTAAAATTTCATCAATATTGACCATTTTTTCAACGTTCAACTGGTCCGGGGTCATCGTTTTTCATCAGAAAATTGATTTTTTGGACTCTACCAAAAATGATTCAAAATGTCATTTGGATCGGGCCTCATGTTGAATAACCACTTTTTAAACCCTCACAGTGACCAAAATTGCCATTTTTACAGAGTTTTACTTACTCAAAATCTTCAATTTTGACCAATTTCAGGCACAGAAATGAGTTTAAACACACTTATTTTAGTTGAAAAAGTAATAACTCACATCCAACCGTCATTTAAAGTCAAAAGATTAAATGTTAAAATTTCATCAATATTGACCATTTTTTCAACGTTCGACTGGTCCGGGGTCATCGTTTTTCATCAGAAAATTGATTTTTTGGACTCTACCAAAAATGATTCAAAATGTCATTTTGATCGGGCCTCATGTTGAATAACCACTTTTTAAACCCTCACAGTGACCAAAACTGCCATTTTTACAGAGTTTTGCTTACTCAAAATCTTCAATTTTGACCAATTTCAGGCACAGAAATGACTTTAAACACACTTATTTTAGTTGAAAAAGTAATAACTCACATCCAACCGTCATTTAAAGTCAAAAGATTAAATGTTAAAATTTCATCAATATTGACCATTTTTTCAACGTTCGACTGGTCCGGGGTCATCGTTTTTCATCAGAAAATTGATTTTTTGGACTCTACCAAAAATGATTCAAAATGTCATTTGGATCGGGCCTCATGTTGAATAACCACTTTTTAAACCCTCACAGTGACCAAAACTGCCATTTTTACAGAGTTTTGCTTACTCAAAATCTTCAATTTTGACCAATTTCAGGCACAGAAATGACTTTAAACACACTTATTTTAGTTGAAAAAGTAATAACTCACATCCAACCGTCATTTAAAGTCAAAAGATTAAATGTTAAAATTTCATCAATATTGACCATTTTTTCAACGTTCGACTGGTCCGGGGTCATTGTTTTTCATCAGAAAATTGATTTTTTGGACTCTACCAAAAATGATTCAAAATGTCATTTGGATCGGGCCTCATGTTGAATAACCACTTTTTAAACCCTCACAGTCACCAAAACTGCAATTTTTACATATTTTTGCTTACTCAAAATCTTCAATTTTGACCAATTTCAGGCACAGAAATGACTTTAAACACACTTATTTTAGTTGAAAAAGTAATAACTCACATCCAACCGTCATTTAAAGTCAAAAGATTAAATGTTAAAATTTCATCAATATTGACCATTTTTTCAACGTTCGACTGGTCCGGGGTCATCGTTTTTCATCAGAAAATTGATTTTTTGGACTCTACCAAAAATGATTCAAAATGTCATTTTGATCGGGCCTCATGTTGAATAACCACTTTTTAAACCCTCACAGTGACCAAAACTGCCATTTTTACAGAGTTTTGCTTACTCAAAATCTTCAGTTTTGACCAATTTCAGGCACAGAAATGACTTTAAACACACTTATTTTAGTTGAAAAAGTAATAACTCACATCCAACCGTCATTTAAAGTCAAAAGATTAAATGTTAAAATTTCATCAATATTGACCATTTTTTCAACGTTCGACTGGTCCGGGGTCATCGTTTTTCATCAGAAAATTGATTTTTTGGACTCTACCAAAAATGATTCAAAATGTCATTTGGATCGGGCCTCATGTTGAATAACCACTTTTTAAACCCTCACAGTGACCAAAACTGCAATTTTTACAGAGTTTTGCTTACTCAAAATCTTCAATTTTGACCAATTTCAGGCACAGAAATGCCTTTAAACACACTTATTTTAGTTGAAAAAGTAGTAACTCACATCCAACCGTCATTTAAAGTCAAAAGATTAAATGTTAAAATTTCATCAATATTGACCATTTTTTCAACGTTCGACTGGTCCGGGGTCATCGTTTTTCATCAGAAAATTGATTTTTTGGACTCTACCAAAAATGATTCAAAATGTCATTTGGATCGGGCCTCATGTTGAATAACCACTTTTTAAACCCTCACAGTGACCAAAACTGCAATTTTTACAGAGTTTTGCTTACTCAAAATCTTCAATTTTGACCAATTTCAGGCACAGAAATGACTTTAAACACACTTATTTTAGTTGAAAAAGTAATAACTCACATCCAACCGTCATTTAAAGTCAAAAGATTAAATGTTAAAATTTCATCAATATTGACCATTTTTTCAACGTTCGACTGGTCCGGGGTCATCATTTTTCATCAGAAAATTGATTTTTTGGACTCTACCAAAAATGATTCAAAATGTCATTTGGATCGGGCCTCATGTTGAATAACCACTTTTTAAACCCTCACAGTGACCAAAACTGCCATTTTTACAGAGTTTTGCTTACTCAAAATCTTCAATTTTGACCAATTTCAGGCACAGAATTGACTTTAAACACACTTATTTTAGTTGAAAAAGTAATAACTCACATCCAACCGTCATTTAAAGTCAAAAGATTAAATGTTAAAATTTCATCAATATTGACCATTTTTTCAACGTTCGACTGGTCCGGGGTCATCGTTTTTCATCAGAAAATGGATTTTTTGGACTCTACCAAAAATGATTCAAAATGTCATTTGGATCGGGCCTCATGTTGAATAACCACTTTTTAAACCCTCACAGTGACCAAAACTGCCATTTTTACAGTTTTGCTTACTCAAAATCTTCAATTTTGACCAATTTCAGGCACAGAAATGACTTTAAACACACTTATTTTAGTTGAAAAAGTAATAACTCACATCCAACCGTCATTTCAAGTCAAAAGATTAAATGTTAAAATTTCATCAATATTGACCATTTTTCAACGTTCGACTGGTCCGGGGTCATCGTTTTTCATCAGAAAATTGATTTTTTGGACTCTACCAAAAATGATTCAAAATGTCATTTGGATCGGGCCTCATGTTGAATAACCACTTTTTAATCCCTCACAGTGACCAAAACTGCCATTTTTACAGAGTTTTGCTTACTCAAAATCTTCAATTTTGACCAATTTCAGGCACAGAAATGACTTTAAACACACTTATTTTAGTTGAAAAAGTAATAACTCACATCCAACCGTCATTTAAAGTCAAAAGATTAAATGTTAAAATTTCATCAATATTGACCATTTTTTCAACGTTCGACTGGTCCGGGGTCATCGTTTTTCATCAGAAAATTGATTTTTTGGACTCTACCAAAAATGATTCAAAATGTCATTTGGATCGGGCCTCATGTTGAATAACCACTTTTTAAACCCTCACAGTGACCAAAACTGCCATTTTTACAGAGTTTTGCTTACTCAAAATCTTCAATTTTGACCAATTTCAGGCACAGAAATGACTTTAAACACACTTATTTTAGTTGAAAAAGTAATAACTCACATCCAACCGTCATTTAAAGTCAAAAGATTAAATGTTAAAATTTCATCAATATTGACCATTTTTTCAACGTTCGACTGGTCCGGGGTCATCGTTTTTCATCAGAAAATTGATTTTTTGGACTCTACCAAAAATGATTCAAAATGTCATTTGGATCGGGCCTCATGTTGAATAACCACTTTTTAAACCCTCACAGTGACCAAAACTGCCATTTTTACAGAGTTTTGCTTACTCAAAATCTTCAATTTTGACCAATTTCAGGCACAGAAATGACTTTAAACACACTTATTTTAGTTGAAAAAGTAATAACTCACATCCAACCGTCATTTAAAGTCAAAAGATTAAATGTTAAAATTTCATCAATATTGACCATTTTTTCAACGTTCGACTGGTCCGGGGTCATTGTTTTTCATCAGAAAATTGATTTTTTTGGACTCTACCAAAAATGATTCAAAATGTCATTTGGATCGGGCCTCATGTTGAATAACCACTTTTTAAACCCTCACAGTCACCAAAACTGCAATTTTTACATATTTTTGCTTACTCAAAATCTTCAATTTTGACCAATTTCAGGCACAGAAATGACTTTAAACACACTTATTTTAGTTGAAAAAGTAATAACTCACATCCAACCGTCATTTAAAGTCAAAAGATTAAATGTTAAAATTTCATCAATATTGACCATTTTTTCAACGTTCGACTGGTCCGGGGTCATCGTTTTTCATCAGAAAAATTGATTTTTTGGACTCTACCAAAAATGATTCAAAATGTCATTTTGATCGGGCCTCATGTTGAATAACCACTTTTTAAACCCTCACAGTGACCAAAACTGCCATTTTTACAGAGTTTTGCTTACTCAAAATCTTCAGTTTTGACCAATTTCAGGCACAGAAATGACTTTAAACACACTTATTTTAGTTGAAAAAGTAATAACTCACATCCAACCGTCATTTAAAGTCAAAAGATTAAATGTTAAAATTTCATCAATATTGACCATTTTTTCAACGTTCGACTGGTCCGGGGTCATCGTTTTTCATCAGAAAATTGATTTTTTGGACTCTACCAAAAATGATTCAAAATGTCATTTGGATCGGGCCTCATGTTGAATAACCACTTTTTAAACCCTCACAGTGACCAAAACTGCAATTTTTACAGAGTTTTGCTTACTCAAAATCTTCAATTTTGACCAATTTCAGGCACAGAAATGCCTTTAAACACACTTATTTTAGTTGAAAAAGTAGTAACTCACATCCAACCGTCATTTAAAGTCAAAAGATTAAATGTTAAAATTTCATCAATATTGACCATTTTTTCAACGTTCGACTGGTCCGGGGTCATCGTTTTTCATCAGAAAATTGATTTTTTGGACTCTACCAAAAATGATTCAAAATGTCATTTGGATCGGGCCTCATGTTGAATAACCACTTTTTAAACCCTCACAGTGACCAAAACTGCAATTTTTACAGAGTTTTTGCTTACTCAAAATCTTCAATTTTGACCAATTTCAGGCACAGAAATGACTTTAAACACACTTATTTTAGTTGAAAAAGTAATAACTCACATCCAACCGTCATTTAAAGTCAAAAGATTAAATGTTAAAATTTCATCAATATTGACCATTTTTTCAACGTTCGACTGGTCCGGGGTCATCATTTTTCATCAGAAAATTGATTTTTTGGACTCTACCAAAAATGATTCAAAATGTCATTTGGATCGGGCCTCATGTTGAATAACCACTTTTTAAACCCTCACAGTGACCAAAACTGCCATTTTTACAGAGTTTTGCTTACTCAAAATCTTCAATTTTGACCAATTTCAGGCACAGAATTGACTTTAAACACACTTATTTTAGTTGAAAAAGTAATAACTCACATCCAACCGTCATTTAAAGTCAAAAGATTAAATGTTAAAATTTCATCAATATTGACCATTTTTTCAACGTTCGACTGGTCCGGGGTCATCGTTTTTCATCAGAAAATGGATTTTTTGGACTCTACAAAAATGATTCAAAATGTCATTTGGATCGGGCCTCATGTTGAATAACCACTTTTTAAACCCTCACAGTGACCAAAACTGCCATTTTTACAGTTTTGCTTACTCAAAATCTTCAATTTTGACCAATTTCAGGCACAGAAATGACTTTAAACACACTTATTTTAGTTGAAAAAGTAATAACTCACATCCAACCGTCATTTCAAGTCAAAAGATTAAATGTTAAAATTTCATCAATATTGACCATTTTTTCAACGTTCGACTGGTCCGGGGTCATCGTTTTTCATCAGAAAATTGATTTTTTGGACTCTACCAAAAATGATTCAAAATGTCATTTGGATCGGGCCTCATGTTGAATAACCACTTTTTAATCCCTCACAGTGACCAAAACTGCCATTTTTACAGAGTTTTGCTTACTCAAAATCTTCAATTTTGACCAATTTCAGGGCACAGAAATGACTTTAAACACACTTATTTTAGTTGAAAAAGTAATAACTCACATCCAACCGTCATTTAAAGTCAAAAGATTAAATGTTAAAATTTCATCAATATTGACCATTTTTTCAACGTTCGACTGGTCCGGGGTCATCGTTTTTCATCAGAAAATTGATTTTTTGGACTCTACCAAAAATGATTCAAAATGTCATTTGGATCGGGCCTCATGTTGAATAACCACTTTTTAAACCCTCACAGTGACCAAAATTGCCATTTTTACAGAGTTTTGCTTACTCAAAATCTTCAATTTTGACCAATTTCAGGCACAGAAATGACTTTAAACACACTTATTTTAGTTGAAAAAGTAATAACTCACATCCAACCGTCATTTAAAGTCAAAAGATTAAATGTTAAAATTTCATCAATATTGACCATTTTTTCAACGTTCGACTGGTCCGGGGTCATCGTTTTTCATCAGAAAATGGATTTTTTGGACTCTACCAAAAATGATTCAAAATGTCATTTGGATCGGGCCTCATGTTGAATAACCACTTTTTAAAACCCTCACAGTGACCAACATTGCCATTTTTACAGAGTTTTGCGTACTCAAAATCTTCAATTTTGACCAATTTCAGGCACAGAAATGACTTTAAACACACTTATTTTAGTTGAAAAAGTAATAACTCACATCCAACCGTCATTTAAAGTCAAAAGATTAAATGTTAAAATTTCATCAATATTGACCATTTTTTCAACGTTCGACTGGTCCCGGGTCATCGTTTTTCATCAGAAAATTGATTTTTTGGACTCTACCAAAAATGATTCAAAATGTCATTTGGATCGGGCCTCATGTTGAATAACCACTTTTTAAACCCTCACAGTGACCAAAACTGCCATTTTTACAGAGTTTTGCTTACTCAAAATCTTCAATTTTGACCAATTTCAGGCACAGAAATGACTTTAAACACACTTATTTTAGTTGAAAAAGTAATAACTCACATCCAACCGTCATTTAAAGTCAAAAGATTAAATGTTAAAATTTCATCAATATTGACCATTTTTTCAATGTTCGACTGGTCCGGGGTCATCGTTTTTCATCAGAAAATTGATTTTTTGGACTCTACCAAAAATGATTCAAAATGTCATTTGGATCGGGCCTCATGTTGAATAACCACTTTTTAAACCCTCACAGTGACCAAAATTGCCATTTTTACAGAGTTTTGCTTACTCAAAATCTTCAATTTTGACCAATTTCAGGCACAGAAATGACTTTAAACACACTTATTTTAGTTGAAAAAGTAATAACTCACATCCAACCGTCATTTAAAGTCAAAAGATTAAATTTTAAAATTTCATCAATATTGACCATTTTTTCAACGTTCGACTGGTCCGGGGTCATCGTTTTTCATCAGAAAATTGATTTTTTGGACTCTACCAAAAATGATTCAAAATGTCATTTGGATCGGGCCTCATGTTGAATAACCACTTTTTAAACCCTCACAGTGACCAAAACTGCAATTTTTACAGAGTTTTGCTTACTCAAAATCTTCAATTTTGACCAATTTCAGGCACAGAAATGACTTTAAACACACTTATTTTAGTTGAAAAAGTAATAACTCACATCCAACCGTCATTTAAAGTCAAAAGATTAAATGTTAAAATGTCATCAATATTGACCATTTTTTCAACGTTCGACTGGTCCGGGGTCATCGTTTTTCATCAGAAAATTGATTTTTTGGACTCTACCAAAAATGATTCAAAATGTCATTTTGATCGGGCCTCATGTTGAATAACCACTTTTTAAACCCTCACAGTGACCAAAACTGCCATTTTTACAGAGTTTTGCTTACTCAAAATCTTCAATTTTGACCAATTTCAGGCACAGAAATGACTTTAAACACACTTATTTTAGTTGAAAAAGTAATAACTCACATCCAACCGTCATTTAAAGTCAAAAGATTAAATGTTAAAATTTCATCAATATTGACCATTTTTTCAACGCTCGACTGGTCCGGGGTCATCGTTTTTCATCAGAAAATGGATTTTTTGGACTCTACCAAAAATGATTCAACATGTCATTTGGATCAGGCCTCATGTTGAATAACCACTTTTTAAACCCTCACAGTGACCAAAACTGCCATTTTTACAGTTTTGCTTACTCAAAATCTTCAATTTTGAACCAATTTCAGGCACAGAAATGACTTTAAACACACTTAGTTTAGTTGAAAAAGTAATAACTCACATCCAACCGTCATTTAAAGTCAAAAGATTAAATGTTAAAATTTCATCAATATTGACCATTTTTTCAACGTTCGACTGGTCCGGGGTCATCGTTTTTCATCAGAAAATGGATTTTTTGTACTCTACCAAAAATGATTCAAAATGTCATTTGGATCGGGCCTCATGTTGAATAACCACTTTTTAATCCCTCACAGTGACCAAAACTGCCATTTTTACAGAGTTTTGCTTACTCAAAATCTTCAATTTTTGACCAATTTCAGGCACAGAAATGACTTTAAACACACTTATTTTAGTTGAAAAAGTAATAACTCACATCCAACCGTCATTTAAAGTCAAAAGATTAAATGTTAAAATTTCATCAATATTGACCATTTTTTCAACGTTCGACTTGTCCGGGGTCATCGTTTTTCATCAGAAAATTGATTTTTTGGACTCTACCAAAAATGATTCAAAATGTCATTTGGATCGGGCCTCATGTTGAATAACCACTTTTTAAACCCTCACAGTGACCAAAATTGCCATTTTTACAGAGTTTTGCTTACTAAAAATCTTCAATTTTGACCAATTTCAGGCACAGAAATGACTTTAAACACACTTATTTTAGTTGAAAAAGTAATAACTCACATCCAACCGTCATTTAAAGTCAAAAGATTAAATGTTAAAATTTCATCAATATTGACCATTTTTTCAACGTTCGACTGGTCCGGGGGTCATCGTTTTTCATCAGAAAATTGATTTTTTGGACTCTACCAAAAATGATTCAAAATGTCATTTGGATTGGGCCTCATGTTGAATAACCACTTTTTAAACCCTCACAGTGACCAAAATTGCCATTTTTACAGAGTTTTGCTTACTCAAAATCTTCAATTTTGACCAATTTCAGGCACAGAAATGAGTTTAAACACACTTATTTTAGTTGAAAAAGTAATAACTCACATCCAACCGTCATTTAAAGTCAAAAGATTAAATGTTAAAATTTCATCAATATTGACCATTTTTTCAACGTTCGACTGGTCCGGGGTCATCGTTTTTCATCAGAAAATTGATTTTTTGGACTCTACCAAAAATGATTCAAAATGTCATTTTGATCGGGCCTCATGTTGAATAACCACTTTTTAAACCCTCACAGTGACCAAAACTGCCATTTTTACAGAGTTTTGCTTACTCAAAATCTTCAATTTTGACCAATTTCAGGCACAGAAATGACTTTAAACACACTTATTTTAGTTGAAAAAGTAATAACTCACATCCAACCGTCATTTAAAGTCAAAAGATTAAATTTTAAAATGTCATCAATATTGACCATTTTTTCAACGTTCGACTGGTCCGGGGTCATCGTTTTTCATCAGAAAATTGATTTTTTGGACTCTACCAAAAATGATTCAAAATGTCATTTGGATCGGGCCTCATGTTGAATAACCACTTTTTAAACCCTCACAGTGACCAAAACTGCCATTTTTACAGAGTTTTGCTTACTCAAAATCTTCAATTTTGACCAATTTCAGGCACAGAAATGACTTTAAACACACTTATTTTAGTTGAAAAAGTAATAACTCACATCCAACCGTCATTTAAAGTCAAAAGATTAAATGTTAAAATTTCATCAATATTGACCATTTTTTCAACGTTCGACTGGTCCGGAGTCATCGTTTTTCATCAGAAAATTGATTTTTTGGACTCTACCAAAAATGATTCAAAATGTCATTTTGATCGGGCCTCATGTTGAATAACCACTTTTTAAACCCTCACAGTGACCAAAACTGCCATTTTTACAGAGTTTTGCTTACTCAAAATCTTCAATTTTGACCAATTTCAGGCACAGAAATGACTTTAAACACACTTATTTTAGTTGAAAAAGTTCCAACCGTCATTTAAAGTCAAAAGATTAAATGTTAAAATTTCATCAATATTGACCATTTTTTCAACGTTCGACTGGTCCGGGGTCATCGTTTTTCATCAGAAAATTGATTTTTTGGACTCTACCAAAAATGATTCAAAATGTCATTTTGATCGGGCCTCATGTTGAATAACCACTTTTTAAACCCTCACAGTGACCAAAACTGCCATTTTTACAGAGATTTGCTTACTCAAAATCTTCAATTTTGACCAATTTCAGGCACAGAAATGACTTTAAACACACTTATTTTAGTTGAAAAAGTAATAACTCACATCCAACCGTCATTTAAAGTCAAAAGATTAAATGTTAAAACTTCATCAATATTGACCATTTTTTCAATGTTCGACTGGTCCGGGGTCATCGTTTTTCATCAGAAAATGGATTTTTTGGACTCTACCAAAAATGATTCAAAATGTCATTTGGATCGGGCCTCATGTTGAATAACCACTTTTTAAACCCTCACAGTGACCAAAACTGCCATTTTTACAGAGTTTTGCTTACTCAAAATCTTCAATTTTGACCAATTTCAGGCACAGAAATGACTTTAAACACACTTATTTTAGTTGAAAAAGTAATAACTCACATCCAACCGTCATTTAAAGTCAAAAGATTAAATGTTAAAATTTCATCAATATTGACCATTTTTTCAACGTTCGACTGGTCCGGGGTCATCGTTTTTCATCAGAAAATTGATTTTTTGGACTCTACCAAAAATGATTCAAAATGTCATTTGGATCGGGCCTCATGTTGAATAACCACTTTTTAAACCCTCACAGTGACCAAAACTGCAATTTTTACAGAGTTTTGCTTACTCAAAATCTTCAATTTTGACCAATTTCAGGCACAGAAATGACTTTAAACACACTTATTTTAGTTGAAAAAGTAATAACTCACATCCAACCGTCATTTAAAGTCAAAAGATTAAATGTTAAAATTTCATCAATATTGACCATTTTTTCAACGTTTGACTGGTCCGGGGTCATCGTTTTTCATCAGAAAATGGATTTTTTGGACTCTACCAAAAATGATTCAACATGTCATTTGGATCAGGCCTCATGTTGAATAACCACTTTTTAATCCCTCACAGTGACCAAAACTGCCATTTTTACAGTTTTGCTTACTCAAAATCTTCAATTTTGACCAATTTCAGGCACAGAAATGACTTTAAACACACTTATTTTAGTTGAAAAAGTAATAACTCACATCCAACCGTCATTTAAAGTCAAAAGATTAAATGTTAAAATTTCATCAATATTGACCATTTTTTCAACGTTCGACTGGTCCGGGGTCATCGTTTTTCATCAGAAAATTGATTTTTTGGACTCTACCAAAAATGATTCAAAATGTCATTTGGATCGGGCCTCATGTTGAATAACCACTTTTTAAACCCTCACAGTGACCAAAATTGCCATTTTTACAGAGTTTTGCTTACTCAAAATCTTCAATTTTGACCAATTTCAGGCACAGAAATGACTTTAAACACACTTATTTTAGTTGAAAAAGTAATAACTCACATCCAACCGTCATTTAAAGTCAAAAGATTAAATGTTAAAATGTCATCAATATTTACCATTTTTTCAACGTTCGACTGGTCCGGGGTCATCGTTTTTCATCAGAAAATTGATTTTTTGGACTCTACCAAAAATGATTCAAAATGTCATTTTGATCGGGCCTCATGTTGAATAACCACTTTTTAAACCCTCACAGTGACCAAAACTGCCATTTTTACAGAGTTTTGCTTACTCAAAATCTTCAATTTTGACCAATTTCAGGCACAGAAATGACTTTAAACACACTTATTTTAGTTGAAAAAGTAATAACTCACATCCAACCGTCATTTAAAGTCAAAAGATTAAATGTTAAAATTTCATCAATATTGACCATTTTTTCAACGTTCGACTGGTCCGGGGTCATCGTTTTTCATCAGAAAATGGATTTTTTTGGACTCTACCAAAAATGATTCAAAATGTCATTTGGATCGGGCCTCATGTTGAATAACCACTTTTTAAACCCTCACAGTGACCAAAACTGCCATTTTTACAGAGTTTTGCTTACTCAAAATCTTCAATTTTGACCAATTTCAGGCACAGAAATGACTTTAAACACACTTATTTTAGTTGAAAAAGTAATAACTCACATCCAACCGTCATTTAAAGTCAAAAGATTAAATGTTAAAATTTCATCAATATTGACCATTTTTTCAACGTTCGACTGGTCCGGGGTCATCGTTTTTCATCAGAAAATTGATTTTTTGGACTCTACCAAAAATGATTCAAAATGTCATTTGGATCGGGCCTCATGTTGAATAACCACTTTTTAAACCCTCACAGTGACCAAAACTGCCATTTTTACAGAGTTTTGCTTACTCAAAATCTTCAATTTTGACCAATTTCAGGCACAGAAATGACTTTAAACACACTTATTTTAGTTGAAAAAGTAATAACTCACATCCAACCGTCATTTAAAGTCAAAAGATTAAATGTTAAAATTTCATCAATATTGACCATTTTTTCAACGTTCGACTGGTCCGGGGTCATCGTTTTTCATCAGAAAATTGATTTTTTGGACTCTACCAAAAATGATTCAAAATGTCATTTGGATCGGGCCTCATGTTGAATAACCACTTTTTAAACCCTCACAGTGACCAAAACTGCAATTTTTACAGAGTTTTGCTTACTCAAAATCTTCAATTTTGACCAATTTCATGCACAGAAATGACTTTCAACACACTTATTTTAGTTGAAAAAGTAATAACTCACATCCAACCGTCATTTAAAGTCAAAAGATTAAATGTTAAAATTTCATCAATATTGACCATTTTTTCAACGTTCGACTGGTCCGGGGTCATCGTTTTTCATCAGAAAATGGATTTTTTGGACTCTACCAAAAATGATTCAAAATGTCATTTTGATCGGGCCTCATGTTGAATAACCACTTTTTAAACCCTCACAGTGACCAAAACTGCCATTTTTACAGAGTTTTGCTTACTCAAAATCTTCAGTTTTGACCAATTTCAGGCACAGAAATGACTTTAAACACACTTATTTTAGTTGAAAAAGTAATAACTCACATCCAACCGTCATTTAAAGTCAAAAGATTAAATGTTAAAATTTCATCAATATTGACCATTTTTTCAACGTTCGACTGGTCCGGGGTCATCGTTTTTCATCAGAAAATTGATTTTTTGGACTCTACCAAAAATGATTCAAAATGTCATTTGGATCGGGCCTCATGTTGAATAACCACTTTTTAAACCCTCACAGTGACCAAAACTGCAATTTTTACAGAGTTTTGCTTACTCAAAATCTTCAGTATTGACCAATTTCAGGCACAGAAATGACTTTAAACACACTTATTTTAGTTGAAAAAGTAATAACTCACATCCAACCGTCATTTAAAGTCAAAAGATTAAATGTTAAAATTTCATCAATATTGACCATTTTTTCAACATTCGACTGGTCCGGGGTCATCGTTTTTCATCAGAAAATTGATTTTTTGGACTCTACCAAAAATGATTCAAAATGTCATTTTGATCGGGCCTCATGTTGAATAACCACTTTTTAAACCCTCACAGTGACCAAAACTGCCATTTTTACAGAGTTTTGCTTACTCAAAATCTTCAATTTTGACCAATTTCAGGCACAGAAATGACTTTAAACACACTTATTTTAGTTGAAAAAGTAATAACTCACATCCAACCGTCATTTAAAGTCAAAAGAATAAATGTTAAAATTTCATCAATATTGACCATTTTTTCAACGTTCGACTGGTCCGGGGTCATCGTTTTTCATCAGAAAATTGATTTTTTGGACTCTACCAAAAATGATTCAAAATGTCATTTGGATCGGGCCTCATGTTGAATAACCACTTTTTAAACCCTCACAGTGACCAAAACTGCCATTTTTACAGAGTTTTGCTTACTCAAAATCTTCAATTTTGACCAATTTCAGGCACAGAAATGACTTTAAACACACTTATTTTAGTTGAAAAAGTAATAACTCACATCCAACCGTCATTTAAAGTCAAAAGCTTAAATGTTAAAATTTCTTCAATATTGACCATTTTTTCAACGTTCGACTGGTCCGGGGTCATCGTTTTTCATCAGAAAATTGATTTTTTGGACTCTACCAAAAATGATTCAAAATGTCATTTGGATCGGGCCTCATGTTGAATAACCACTTTTTAAACCCTCACAGTGACCAAAACTGCAATTTTTACAGAGTTTTGCTTACTCAAAATCTTCAGTATTGACCAATTTCAGGCACAGAAATGACTTTAAACACACTTATTTTAGTTGAAAAAGTAATAACTCACATCCAACCGTCATTTAAAGTCAAAAGATTAAATGTTAAAATTTCATCAATATTGACCATTTTTTCAACGTTCGACTGGTCCGGGGTCATCGTTTTTCATCAGAAAATTGATTTTTTGGACTCTACCAAAAATGATTCAAAATGTCATTTGGATCGGGCCTCATGTTGAATAACCACTTTTTAATCCCTCACAGTGACCAAAACTGCCATTTTTACAGAGTTTTGCTTACTCAAAATCTTCAATTTTGACCAATTTCAGGCACAGAAATGACTTTAAACACACTTATTTTAGTTGAAAAAGTAGTAACTCACATCCAACCGTCATTTAAAGTCAAAAGATTAAATGTTAAAATTTCATCAATATTGACCATTTTTTCAACGTTCGACTGGTCCGGGGTCATC
Source organism: Lissotriton vulgaris (assembly GCF_964263255.1). Classification (NCBI taxonomy): domain Eukaryota; kingdom Metazoa; phylum Chordata; class Amphibia; order Caudata; family Salamandridae; genus Lissotriton; species Lissotriton vulgaris. The sequence continues at coordinate 45,755 of NW_028247095.1, read as the reverse complement.
GTTTTTCATCAGAAAATTGATTTTTTGGACTCTACCAAAAATGATTCAAAATGTCATTTGGATCGGGCCTCATGTTGAATAACCACTTTTTAAACCCTCACAGTGACCAAAACTGCCATTTTTACAGAGTTTTGCTTACTCAAAATCTTCAATTTTGACCAATTTCAGGCACAGAAATGACTTTAAACACACTTATTTTAGTTGAAAAAGTAATAACTCACATCCAACCGTCATTTAAAGTCAAAAGATTAAATGTTAAAATTTCATCAATATTGACCATTTTTTCAACTTTCGACTGGTCCGGGGTCATCGTTTTTCATCAGAAAATGGATTTTTTGGACTCTACCAAAAATGATTCAAAATGTCATTTGGATCGGGCCTCATGTTGAATAACCACTTTTTAAACCCTCACAGTGACCAAAACTGCCATTTTTACAGAGTTTTGCTTACTCAAAATCTTCAATTTTGACCAATTTCAGGCACAGAAATGACTTTAAACACACTTATTTTAGTTGAAAAAGTAATAACTCACATCCAACCGTCATTTAAAGTCAAAAGATTAAATGTTAAAATTTCATCAATATTGACCATTTTTTCAACGTTCGACTGGTCCGGGGTCATCGTTTTTCATCAGAAAATTGATTTTTTGGACTCTACCAAAAATGATTCAAAATGTCATTTGGATCGGGCCTCATGTTGAATAACCACTTTTTAAACCCTCACAGTGACCAAAATTGCCATTTTTACAGAGTTTTGCTTACTCACAATCTTCAATTTTGACCAATTTCAGGCACAGAAATGACTTTAAACACACTTATTTTAGTTGGAAAAGTAATAACTCACATCCAACCGTCATTTAAAGTCAAAAGATTAAATGTTAAAACTTCATCAATATTGACCATTTTTTCAATGTTCGACTGGTCCGGGGTCATCGTTTTTCATCAGAAAATGGATTTTTTGGACTCTACCAAAAATGATTCAAAATGTCATTTGGATCGGGCCTCATGTTGAATAACCACTTTTTAAACCCTCACAGTGACCAAAACTGCCATTTTTACAGAGTTTTGCTTACTCAAAATCTTCAATTTTGACCAATTTCAGGCACAGAAATGACTTTAAACACACTTATTTTAGTTGAAAAAGTAATAACTCACATCCAACCGTCATTTAAAGTCAAAAGATTAAATGTTAAAATTTCATCAATATTGACCATTTTTTCAACGTTCGACTGGTCCGGGGTCATCGTTTTTCATCAGAAAATTGATTTTTTGGACTCTACCAAAAATGATTCAAAATGTCATTTGGATCGGGCCTCATGTTGAATAACCACTTTTTAAACCCTCACAGTGACCAAAACTGCAATTTTTACAGAGTTTTGCTTACTCAAAATCTTCAATTTTGACCAATTTCAGGCACAGAAATGACTTTAAACACACTTATTTTAGTTGAAAAAGTAATAACTCACATCCAACCGTCATTTAAAGTCAAAAGATTAAATGTTAAAATTTCATCAATATTGACCATTTTTTCAACGTTTGACTGGTCCGGGGTCATCGTTTTTCATCAGAAAATGGATTTTTTGGACTCTACCAAAAATGATTCAACATGTCATTTGGATCAGGCCTCATGTTGAATAACCACTTTTTAATCCCTCACAGTGACCAAAACTGCCATTTTTACAGTTTTGCTTACTCAAAATCTTCAATTTTGACCAATTTCAGGCACAGAAATGACTTTAAACACACTTATTTTAGTTGAAAAAGTAATAACTCACATCCAACCGTCATTTAAAGTCAAAAGATTAAATGTTAAAATTTCATCAATATTGACCATTTTTTCAACGTTCGACTGGTCCGGGGTCATCGTTTTTCATCAGAAAATTGATTTTTTGGACTCTACCAAAAATGATTCAAAATGTCATTTGGATCGGGCCTCATGTTGAATAACCACTTTTTAAACCCTCACAGTGACCAAAATTGCCATTTTTACAGAGTTTTGCTTACTCAAAATCTTCAATTTTGACCAATTTCAGGCACAGAAATGACTTTAAACACACTTATTTTAGTTGAAAAAGTAATAACTCACATCCAACCGTCATTTAAAGTCAAAAGATTAAATGTTAAAATGTCATCAATATTTACCATTTTTTCAACGTTCGACTGGTCCGGGGTCATCGTTTTTCATCAGAAAATTGATTTTTTGGACTCTACCAAAAATGATTCAAAATGTCATTTTGATCGGGCCTCATGTTGAATAACCACTTTTTAAACCGTCACAGTGACCAAAACTGCCATTTTTACAGAGTTTTGCTTACTCAAAATCTTCAATTTTGACCAATTTCAGGCACAGAAATGACTTTAAACACACTTATTTTAGTTGAAAAAGTAATAACTCACATCCAACCGTCATTTAAAGTCAAAAGATTAAATGTTAAAATTTCATCAATATTGACCATTTTTTCAACGTTCGACTGGTCCGGGGTCATCGTTTTTCATCAGAAAATGGATTTTTTTGGACTCTACCAAAAATGATTCAAAATGTCATTTGGATCGGGCCTCATGTTGAATAACCACTTTTTAAACCCTCACAGTGACCAAAACTGCCATTTTTACAGAGTTTTGCTTACTCAAAATCTTCAATTTTGACCAATTTCAGGCACAGAAATGACTTTAAACACACTTATTTTAGTTGAAAAAGTAATAACTCACATCCAACCGTCATTTAAAGTCAAAAGATTAAATGTTAAAATTTCATCAATATTGACCATTTTTTCAACGTTCGACTGGTCCGGGGTCATCGTTTTTCATCAGAAAATTGATTTTTTGGACTCTACCAAAAATGATTCAAAATGTCATTTGGATCGGGCCTCATGTTGAATAACCACTTTTTAAACCCTCACAGTGACCAAAACTGCCATTTTTACAGAGTTTTGCTTACTCAAAATCTTCAATTTTGACCAATTTCAGGCACAGAAATGACTTTAAACACACTTATTTTAGTTGAAAAAGTAATAACTCACATCCAACCGTCATTTAAAGTCAAAAGATTAAATGTTAAAATTTCATCAATATTGACCATTTTTTCAACGTTCGACTGGTCCGGGGTCATCGTTTTTCATCAGAAAATGGATTTTTTGGACTCTACCAAAAATGATTCAAAATGTCATTTGGATCGGGCCTCATGTTGAATAACCACTTTTTAAACCCTCACAGTGACCAAAACTGCCATTTTTACAGAGTTTTGCTTACTCAAAATCTTCAATTTTGACCAATTTCAGGCACAGAAATGACTTTAAACACACTTATTTTAGTTGAAAAAGTAATAACTCACATCCAACCGTCATTTAAAGTCAAAAGATTAAATGTTAAAATTTCATCAATATTGACCATTTTTTCAACGTTCGACTGGTCCGGGGTCATCGTTTTTCATCAGAAAATTGATTTTTTGGACTCTACCAAAAATGATTCAAAATGTCATTTGGATCGGGCCTCATGTTGAATAACCACTTTTTAAACCCTCACAGTGACCAAAATTGCCATTTTTACAGAGTTTTGCTTACTCACAATCTTCAATTTTGACCAATTTCAGGCACAGAAATGACTTTAAACACACTTATTTTAGTTGGAAAAGTAATAACTCACATCCAACCGTCATTTAAAGTCAAAAGATTAAATGTTAAAATTTCATCAATATTGACCATTTTTTCAACGTTCGACTGGTCCGGGGTCATCGTTTTTCATCAGAAAATTGATTTTTTGGACTCTACCAAAAATGATTCAAAATGTCATTTTGATCGGGCCTCATGTTGAATAACCACTTTTTAAACCCTCACAGTGACCAAAACTGCCATTTTTACAGAGATTTGCTTACTCAAAATCTTCAATTTTGACCAATTTCAGGCACAGAAATGACTTTAAACACACTTATTTTAGTTGAAAAAGTAATAACTCACATCCAACCGTCATTTAAAGTCAAAAGATTAAATGTTAAAACTTCATCAATATTGACCATTTTTTCAATGTTCGACTGGTCCGGGGTCATCGTTTTTCATCAGAAAATGGATTTTTTGGACTCTACCAAAAATGATTCAAAATGTCATTTGGATCGGGCCTCATGTTGAATAACCACTTTTTAAACCCTCACAGTGACCAAAACTGCCATTTTTACAGAGTTTTGCTTACTCAAAATCTTCAATTTTGACCAATTTCAGGCACAGAAATGACTTTAAACACACTTATTTTAGTTGAAAAAGTAATAACTCACATCCAACCGTCATTTAAAGTCAAAAGATTAAATGTTAAAATTTCATCAATATTGACCATTTTTTCAACGTTCGACTGGTCCGGGGTCATCGTTTTTCATCAGAAAATTGATTTTTTGGACTCTACCAAAAATGATTCAAAATGTCATTTGGATCGGGCCTCATGTTGAATAACCACTTTTTAAACCCTCACAGTGACCAAAACTGCAATTTTTACAGAGTTTTGCTTACTCAAAATCTTCAATTTTGACCAATTTCAGGCACAGAAATGACTTTAAACACACTTATTTTAGTTGAAAAAGTAATAACTCACATCCAACCGTCATTTAAAGTCAAAAGATTAAATGTTAAAATTTCATCAATATTCACCATTTTTTCAACGTTTGACTGGTCCGGGGTCATCGTTTTTCATCAGAAAATGGATTTTTTGGACTCTACCAAAAATGATTCAACATGTCATTTGGATCAGGCCTCATGTTGAATAACCACTTTTTAATCCCTCACAGTGACCAAAACTGCCATTTTTACAGTTTTGCTTACTCAAAATCTTCAATTTTGACCAATTTCAGGCACAGAAATGACTTTAAACACACTTATTTTAGTTGAAAAAGTAATAACTCACATCCAACCGTCATTTAAAGTCAAAAGATTAAATGTTAAAATTTCATCAATATTGACCATTTTTTCAACGTTCGACTGGTCCGGGGTCATCGTTTTTCATCAGAAAATTGATTTTTTGGACTCTACCAAAAATGATTCAAAATGTCATTTGGATCGGGCCTCATGTTGAATAACCACTTTTTAAACCCTCACAGTGACCAAAACTGCAATTTTTACAGAGTTTTGCTTACTCAAAATCTTCAATTTTGACCAATTTCAGGCACAGAAATGACTTTAAACACACTTATTTTAGTTGAAAAAGTAATAACTCACATCCAACCGTCATTTAAAGTCAAAAGATTAAATGTTAAAATTTCATCAATATTGACCATTTTTTCAACGTTTGACTGGTCCGGGGTCATCGTTTTTCATCAGAAAATGGATTTTTTGGACTCTACCAAAAATGATTCAACATGTCATTTGGATCAGGCCTCATGTTGAATAACCACTTTTTAATCCCTCACAGTGACCAAAACTGCCATTTTTACAGTTTTGCTTACTCAAAATCTTCAATTTTGACCAATTTCAGGCACAGAAATGACTTTAAACACACTTATTTTAGTTGAAAAAGTAATAACTCACATCCAACCGTCATTTAAAGTCAAAAGATTAAATGTTAAAATTTCATCAATATTGACCATTTTTTCAACGTTCGACTGGTCCGGGGTCATCGTTTTTCATCAGAAAATTGATTTTTTGGACTCTACCAAAAATGATTCAAAATGTCATTTGGATCGGGCCTCATGTTGAATAACCACTTTTTAAACCCTCACAGTGACCAAAATTGCCATTTTTACAGAGTTTTGCTTACTCAAAATCTTCAATTTTGACCAATTTCAGGCACAGAAATGACTTTAAACACACTTATTTTAGTTGAAAAAGTAATAACTCACATCCAACCGTCATTTAAAGTCAAAAGATTAAATGTTAAAATGTCATCAATATTTACCATTTTTTCAACGTTCGACTGGTCCGGGGTCATCGTTTTTCATCAGAAAATTGATTTTTTGGACTCTACCAAAAATTATTCAAAATGTCATTTTGATCGGGCCTCATGTTGAATAACCACTTTTTAATCCGTCACAGTGACCAAAACTGCCATTTTTACAGAGTTTTGCTTACTCAAAATCTTCAATTTTGACCAATTTCAGGCACAGAAATGACTTTAAACACACTTATTTTAGTTGAAAAAGTAATAACTCACATCCAACCGTCATTTAAAGTCAAAAGATTAAATGTTAAAATTTCATCAATATTGACCATTTTTTCAACGTTCGACTGGTCCGGGGTCATCGTTTTTCATCAGAAAATTGATTTTTTGGACTCTACCAAAAATGATTCAAAATGTCATTTTGATCGGGCCTCATGTTGAATAACCACTTTTTAAACCCTCACAGTGACCAAAACTGCCATTTTTACAGAGATTTGCTTACTCAAAATCTTCAATTTTGACCAATTTCAGGCACAGAAATGACTTTAAACACACTTATTTTAGTTGAAAAAGTAATAACTCACATCCAACCGTCATTTAAAGTCAAAAGATTAAATGTTAAAACTTCATCAATATTGACCATTTTTTCAATGTTCGACTGGTCCGGGGTCATCGTTTTTCATCAGAAAATGGATTTTTTGGACTCTACCAAAAATGATTCAAAATGTCATTTGGATCGGGCCTCATGTTGAATAACCACTTTTTAAACCCTCACAGTGACCAAAACTGCCATTTTTACAGAGTTTTGCTTACTCAAAATCTTCAATTTTGACCAATTTCAGGCACAGAAATGACTTTAAACACACTTATTTTAGTTGAAAAAGTAATAACTCACATCCAACCGTCATTTAAAGTCAAAAGATTAAATGTTAAAATTTCATCAATATTGACCATTTTTTCAACGTTCGACTGGTCCGGGGTCATCGTTTTTCATCAGAAAATTGATTTTTTGGACTCTACCAAAAATGATTCAAAATGTCATTTGGATCGGGCCTCATGTTGAATAACCACTTTTTAAACCCTCACAGTGACCAAAACTGCAATTTTTACAGAGTTTTGCTTACTCAAAATCTTCAATTTTGACCAATTTCAGGCACAGAAATGACTTTAAACACACTTATTTTAGTTGAAAAAGTAATAACTCACATCCAACCGTCATTTAAAGTCAAAAGATTAAATGTTAAAATTTCATCAATATTCACCATTTTTTCAACGTTTGACTGGTCCGGGGTCATCGTTTTTCATCAGAAAATGGATTTTTTGGACTCTACCAAAAATGATTCAACATGTCATTTGGATCAGGCCTCATGTTGAATAACCACTTTTTAATCCCTCACAGTGACCAAAACTGCCATTTTTACAGTTTTGCTTACTCAAAATCTTCAATTTTGACCAATTTCAGGCACAGAAATGACTTTAAACACACTTATTTTAGTTGAAAAAGTAATAACTCACATCCAACCGTCATTTAAAGTCAAAAGATTAAATGTTAAAATTTCATCAATATTGACCATTTTTTCAACGTTCGACTGGTCCGGGGTCATCGTTTTTCATCAGAAAATTGATTTTTTGGACTCTACCAAAAATGATTCAAAATGTCATTTGGATCGGGCCTCATGTTGAATAACCACTTTTTAAACCCTCACAGTGACCAAAACTGCAATTTTTACAGAGTTTTGCTTACTCAAAATCTTCAATTTTGACCAATTTCAGGCACAGAAATGACTTTAAACACACTTATTTTAGTTGAAAAAGTAATAACTCACATCCAACCGTCATTTAAAGTCAAAAGATTAAATGTTAAAATTTCATCAATATTGACCATTTTTTCAACGTTTGACTGGTCCGGGGTCATCGTTTTTCATCAGAAAATGGATTTTTTGGACTCTACCAAAAATGATTCAACATGTCATTTGGATCAGGCCTCATGTTGAATAACCACTTTTTAATCCCTCACAGTGACCAAAACTGCCATTTTTACAGTTTTGCTTACTCAAAATCTTCAATTTTGACCAATTTCAGGCACAGAAATGACTTTAAACACACTTATTTTAGTTGAAAAAGTAATAACTCACATCCAACCGTCATTTAAAGTCAAAAGATTAAATGTTAAAATTTCATCAATATTGACCATTTTTTCAACGTTCGACTGGTCCGGGGTCATCGTTTTTCATCAGAAAATTGATTTTTTGGACTCTACCAAAAATGATTCAAAATGTCATTTGGATCGGGCCTCATGTTGAATAACCACTTTTTAAACCCTCACAGTGACCAAAATTGCCATTTTTACAGAGTTTTGCTTACTCAAAATCTTCAATTTTGACCAATTTCAGGCACAGAAATGACTTTAAACACACTTATTTTAGTTGAAAAAGTAATAACTCACATCCAACCGTCATTTAAAGTCAAAAGATTAAATGTTAAAATGTCATCAATATTTACCATTTTTTCAACGTTCGACTGGTCCGGGGTCATCGTTTTTCATCAGAAAATTGATTTTTTGGACTCTACCAAAAATGATTCAAAATGTCATTTTGATCGGGCCTCATGTTGAATAACCACTTTTTAAACCGTCACAGTGACCAAAACTGCCATTTTTACAGAGTTTTGCTTACTCAAAATCTTCAATTTTGACCAATTTCAGGCACAGAAATGACTTTAAACACACTTATTTTAGTTGAAAAAGTAATAACTCACATCCAACCGTCATTTAAAGTCAAAAGATTAAATGTTAAAATTTCATCAATATTGACCATTTTTTCAACGTTCGACTGGTCCGGGGTCATCGTTTTTCATCAGAAAATGGATTTTTTTGGACTCTACCAAAAATGATTCAAAATGTCATTTGGATCGGGCCTCATGTTGAATAACCACTTTTTAAACCCTCACAGTGACCAAAACTGCCATTTTTACAGAGTTTTGCTTACTCAAAATCTTCAATTTTGACCAATTTCAGGCACAGAAATGACTTTAAACACACTTATTTTAGTTGAAAAAGTAATAACTCACATCCAACCGTCATTTAAAGTCAAAAGATTAAATGTTAAAATTTCATCAATATTGACCATTTTTTCAACGTTCGACTGGTCCGGGGTCATCGTTTTTCATCAGAAAATTGATTTTTTGGACTCTACCAAAAATGATTCAAAATGTCATTTGGATCGGGCCTCATGTTGAATAACCACTTTTTAAACCCTCACAGTGACCAAAACTGCCATTTTTACAGAGTTTTGCTTACTCAAAATCTTCAATTTTGACCAATTTCAGGCACAGAAATGACTTTAAACACACTTATTTTAGTTGAAAAAGTAATAACTCACATCCAACCGTCATTTAAAGTCAAAAGATTAAATGTTAAAATTTCATCAATATTGACCATTTTTTCAACGTTCGACTGGTCCGGGGTCATCGTTTTTCATCAGAAAATTGATTTTTTGGACTCTACCAAAAATGATTCAAAATGTCATTTGGATCGGGCCTCATGTTGAATAACCACTTTTTAAACCCTCACAGTGACCAAAACTGCCATTTTTACAGAGTTTTGCTTACTCAAAATCTTCAATTTTGACCAATTTCAGGCACAGAAATGACTTTAAACACACTTATTTTAGTTGAAAAAGTAATAACTCACATCCAACCGTCATTTAAAGTCAAAAGATTAAATGTTAAAATTTCATCAATATTGACCATTTTTTCAACGTTCGACTGGTCCGGGGTCATCGTTTTTCATCAGAAAATTGATTTTTTGGACTCTACCAAAAATGATTCAAAATGTCATTTGGATCGGGCCTCATGTTGAATAACCACTTTTTAAACCCTCACAGTGACCAAAATTGCCATTTTTACAGAGTTTTGCTTACTCACAATCTTCAATTTTGACCAATTTCAGGCACAGAAATGACTTTAAACACACTTATTTTAGTTGGAAAAGTAATAACTCACATCCAACCGTCATTTAAAGTCAAAAGATTAAATGTTAAAATTTCATCAATATTGACCATTTTTTCAACGTTCGACTGGTCCGGGGTCATCGTTTTTCATCAGAAAATTGATTTTTTGGACTCTACCAAAAATGATTCAAAATGTCATTTTGATCGGGCCTCATGTTGAATAACCACTTTTTAAACCCTCACAGTGACCAAAACTGCCATTTTTACAGAGATTTGCTTACTCAAAATCTTCAATTTTGACCAATTTCAGGCACAGAAATGACTTTAAACACACTTATTTTAGTTGAAAAAGTAATAACTCACATCCAACCGTCATTTAAAGTCAAAAGATTAAATGTTAAAACTTCATCAATATTGACCATTTTTTCAATGTTCGACTGGTCCGGGGTCATCGTTTTTCATCAGAAAATGGATTTTTTGGACTCTACCAAAAATGATTCAAAATGTCATTTGGATCGGGCCTCATGTTGAATAACCACTTTTTAAACCCTCACAGTGACCAAAACTGCCATTTTTACAGAGTTTTGCTTACTCAAAATCTTCAATTTTGACCAATTTCAGGCACAGAAATGACTTTAAACACACTTATTTTAGTTGAAAAAGTAATAACTCACATCCAACCGTCATTTAAAGTCAAAAGATTAAATGTTAAAATTTCATCAATATTGACCATTTTTTCAACGTTCGACTGGTCCGGGGTCATCGTTTTTCATCAGAAAATTGATTTTTTGGACTCTACCAAAAATGATTCAAAATGTCATTTGGATCGGGCCTCATGTTGAATAACCACTTTTTAAACCCTCACAGTGACCAAAACTGCAATTTTTACAGAGTTTTGCTTACTCAAAATCTTCAATTTTGACCAATTTCAGGCACAGAAATGACTTTAAACACACTTATTTTAGTTGAAAAAGTAATAACTCACATCCAACCGTCATTTAAAGTCAAAAGATTAAATGTTAAAATTTCATCAATATTGACCATTTTTTCAACGTTTGACTGGTCCGGGGTCATCGTTTTTCATCAGAAAATGGATTTTTTGGACTCTACCAAAAATGATTCAACATGTCATTTGGATCAGGCCTCATGTTGAATAACCACTTTTTAATCCCTCACAGTGACCAAAACTGCCATTTTTACAGTTTTGCTTACTCAAAATCTTCAATTTTGACCAATTTCAGGCACAGAAATGACTTTAAACACACTTATTTTAGTTGAAAAAGTAATAACTCACATCCAACCGTCATTTAAAGTCAAAAGATTAAATGTTAAAATTTCATCAATATTGACCATTTTTTCAACGTTCGACTGGTCCGGGGTCATCGTTTTTCATCAGAAAATTGATTTTTTGGACTCTACCAAAAATGATTCAAAATGTCATTTGGATCGGGCCTCATGTTGAATAACCACTTTTTAAACCCTCACAGTGACCAAAATTGCCATTTTTACAGAGTTTTGCTTACTCAAAATCTTCAATTTTGACCAATTTCAGGCACAGAAATGACTTTAAACACACTTATTTTAGTTGAAAAAGTAATAACTCACATCCAACCGTCATTTAAAGTCAAAAGATTAAATGTTAAAATGTCATCAATATTTACCATTTTTTCAACGTTCGACTGGTCCGGGGTCATCGTTTTTCATCAGAAAATTGATTTTTTGGACTCTACCAAAAATGATTCAAAATGTCATTTTGATCGGGCCTCATGTTGAATAACCACTTTTTAAACCCTCACAGTGACCAAAACTGCCATTTTTACAGAGTTTTGCTTACTCAAAATCTTCAATTTTGACCAATTTCAGGCACAGAAATGACTTTAAACACACTTATTTTAGTTGAAAAAGTAATAACTCACATCCAACCGTCATTTAAAGTCAAAAGATTAAATGTTAAAATTTCATCAATATTGACCATTTTTTCAACGTTCGACTGGTCCGGGGTCATCGTTTTTCATCAGAAAATGGATTTTTTTGGACTCTACCAAAAATGATTCAAAATGTCATTTGGATCGGGCCTCATGTTGAATAACCACTTTTTAAACCCTCACAGTGACCAAAACTGCCATTTTTACAGAGTTTTGCTTACTCAAAATCTTCAATTTTGACCAATTTCAGGCACAGAAATGACTTTAAACACACTTATTTTAGTTGAAAAAGTAATAACTCACATCCAACCGTCATTTAAAGTCAAAAGATTAAATGTTAAAATTTCATCAATATTGACCATTTTTTCAACGTTCGACTGGTCCGGGGTCATCGTTTTTCATCAGAAAATTGATTTTTTGGACTCTACCAAAAATGATTCAAAATGTCATTTGGATCGGGCCTCATGTTGAATAACCACTTTTTAAACCCTCACAGTGACCAAAACTGCCATTTTTACAGAGTTTTGCTTACTCAAAATCTTCAATTTTGACCAATTTCAGGCACAGAAATGACTTTAAACACACTTATTTTAGTTGAAAAAGTAATAACTCACATCCAACCGTCATTTAAAGTCAAAAGATTAAATGTTAAAATTTCATCAATATTGACCATTTTTTCAACGTTCGACTGGTCCGGGGTCATCGTTTTTCATCAGAAAATTGATTTTTTGGACTCTACCAAAAATGATTCAAAATGTCATTTGGATCGGGCCTCATGTTGAATAACCACTTTTTAAACCCTCACAGTGACCAAAACTGCAATTTTTACAGAGTTTTGCTTACTCAAAATCTTCAATTTTGACCAATTTCATGCACAGAAATGACTTTCAACACACTTATTTTAGTTGAAAAAGTAATAACTCACATCCAACCGTCATTTAAAGTCAAAAGATTAAATGTTAAAATTTCATCAATATTGACCATTTTTTCAACGTTCGACTGGTCCGGGGTCATCGTTTTTCATCAGAAAATGGATTTTTTGGACTCTACCAAAAATGATTCAAAATGTCATTTTGATCGGGCCTCATGTTGAATAACCACTTTTTAAACCCTCACAGTGACCAAAACTGCCATTTTTACAGAGTTTTGCTTACTCAAAATCTTCAGTTTTGACCAATTTCAGGCACAGAAATGACTTTAAACACACTTATTTTAGTTGAAAAAGTAATAACTCACATCCAACCGTCATTTAAAGTCAAAAGATTAAATGTTAAAATTTCATCAATATTGACCATTTTTTCAACGTTCGACTGGTCCGGGGTCATCGTTTTTCATCAGAAAATTGATTTTTTGGACTCTACCAAAAATGATTCAAAATGTCATTTGGATCGGGCCTCATGTTGAATAACCACTTTTTAAACCCTCACAGTGACCAAAACTGCCATTTTTACAGAGATTTGCTTACTCAAAATCTTCAATTTTGACCAATTTCAGGCACAGAAATGACTTTAAACACACTTATTTTAGTTGAAAAAGTAATAACTCACATCCAACCGTCATTTAAAGTCAAAAGATTAAATGTTAAAACTTCATCAATATTGACCATTTTTTCAATGTTCGACTGGTCCGGGGTCATCGTTTTTCATCAGAAAATGGATTTTTTGGACTCTACCAAAAATGATTCAAAATGTCATTTGGATCGGGCCTCATGTTGAATAACCACTTTTTAAACCCTCACAGTGACCAAAACTGCCATTTTTACAGAGTTTTGCTTACTCAAAATCTTCAATTTTGACCAATTTCAGGCACAGAAATGACTTTAAACACACTTATTTTAGTTGAAAAAGTAATAACTCACATCCAACCGTCATTTAAAGTCAAAAGATTAAATGTTAAAATTTCATCAATATTGACCATTTTTTCAACGTTCGACTGGTCCGGGGTCATCGTTTTTCATCAGAAAATTGATTTTTTGGACTCTACCAAAAATGATTCAAAATGTCATTTGGATCGGGCCTCATGTTGAATAACCACTTTTTAAACCCTCACAGTGACCAAAACTGCAATTTTTACAGAGTTTTGCTTACTCAAAATCTTCAATTTTGACCAATTTCAGGCACAGAAATGACTTTAAACACACTTATTTTAGTTGAAAAAGTAATAACTCACATCCAACCGTCATTTAAAGTCAAAAGATTAAATGTTAAAATTTCATCAATATTGACCATTTTTTCAACGTTTGACTGGTCCGGGGTCATCGTTTTTCATCAGAAAATGGATTTTTTGGACTCTACCAAAAATGATTCAACATGTCATTTGGATCAGGCCTCATGTTGAATAACCACTTTTTAATCCCTCACAGTGACCAAAACTGCCATTTTTACAGTTTTGCTTACTCAAAATCTTCAATTTTGACCAATTTCAGGCACAGAAATGACTTTAAACACACTTATTTTAGTTGAAAAAGTAATAACTCACATCCAACCGTCATTTAAAGTCAAAAGATTAAATGTTAAAATTTCATCAATATTGACCATTTTTTCAACGTTCGACTGGTCCGGGGTCATCGTTTTTCATCAGAAAATTGATTTTTTGGACTCTACCAAAAATGATTCAAAATGTCATTTGGATCGGGCCTCATGTTGAATAACCACTTTTTAAACCCTCACAGTGACCAAAATTGCCATTTTTACAGAGTTTTGCTTACTCAAAATCTTCAATTTTGACCAATTTCAGGCACAGAAATGACTTTAAACACACTTATTTTAGTTGAAAAAGTAATAACTCACATCCAACCGTCATTTAAAGTCAAAAGATTAAATGTTAAAATGTCATCAATATTTACCATTTTTTCAACGTTCGACTGGTCCGGGGTCATCGTTTTTCATCAGAAAATTGATTTTTTGGACTCTACCAAAAATGATTCAAAATGTCATTTTGATCGGGCCTCATGTTGAATAACCACTTTTTAAACCCTCACAGTGACCAAAACTGCCATTTTTACAGAGTTTTGCTTACTCAAAATCTTCAATTTTGACCAATTTCAGGCACAGAAATGACTTTAAACACACTTATTTTAGTTGAAAAAGTAATAACTCACATCCAACCGTCATTTAAAGTCAAAAGATTAAATGTTAAAATTTCATCAATATTGACCATTTTTTCAACGTTCGACTGGTCCGGGGTCATCGTTTTTCATCAGAAAATGGATTTTTTTGGACTCTACCAAAAATGATTCAAAATGTCATTTGGATCGGGCCTCATGTTGAATAACCACTTTTTAAACCCTCACAGTGACCAAAACTGCCATTTTTACAGAGTTTTGCTTACTCAAAATCTTCAATTTTGACCAATTTCAGGCACAGAAATGACTTTAAACACACTTATTTTAGTTGAAAAAGTAATAACTCACATCCAACCGTCATTTAAAGTCAAAAGATTAAATGTTAAAATTTCATCAATATTGACCATTTTTTCAACGTTCGACTGGTCCGGGGTCATCGTTTTTCATCAGAAAATTGATTTTTTGGACTCTACCAAAAATGATTCAAAATGTCATTTGGATCGGGCCTCATGTTGAATAACCACTTTTTAAACCCTCACAGTGACCAAAACTGCCATTTTTACAGAGTTTTGCTTACTCAAAATCTTCAATTTTGACCAATTTCAGGCACAGAAATGACTTTAAACACACTTATTTTAGTTGAAAAAGTAATAACTCACATCCAACCGTCATTTAAAGTCAAAAGATTAAATGTTAAAATTTCATCAATATTGACCATTTTTTCAACGTTCGACTGGTCCGGGGTCATCGTTTTTCATCAGAAAATTGATTTTTTGGACTCTACCAAAAATGATTCAAAATGTCATTTGGATCGGGCCTCATGTTGAATAACCACTTTTTAAACCCTCACAGTGACCAAAACTGCAATTTTTACAGAGTTTTGCTTACTCAAAATCTTCAATTTTGACCAATTTCATGCACAGAAATGACTTTCAACACACTTATTTTAGTTGAAAAAGTAATAACTCACATCCAACCGTCATTTAAAGTCAAAAGATTAAATGTTAAAATTTCATCAATATTGACCATTTTTTCAACGTTCGACTGGTCCGGGGTCATCGTTTTTCATCAGAAAATGGATTTTTTGGACTCTACCAAAAATGATTCAAAATGTCATTTTGATCGGGCCTCATGTTGAATAACCACTTTTTAAACCCTCACAGTGACCAAAACTGCCATTTTTACAGAGTTTTGCTTACTCAAAATCTTCAGTTTTGACCAATTTCAGGCACAGAAATGACTTTAAACACACTTATTTTAGTTGAAAAAGTAATAACTCACATCCAACCGTCATTTAAAGTCAAAAGATTAAATGTTAAAATTTCATCAATATTGACCATTTTTTCAACGTTCGACTGGTCCGGGGTCATCGTTTTTCATCAGAAAATTGATTTTTTGGACTCTACCAAAAATGATTCAAAATGTCATTTGGATCGGGCCTCATGTTGAATAACCACTTTTTAAACCCTCACAGTGACCAAAACTGCAATTTTTACAGAGTTTTGCTTACTCAAAATCTTCAGTATTGACCAATTTCAGGCACAGAAATGACTTTAAACACACTTATTTTAGTTGAAAAAGTAATAACTCACATCCAACCGTCATTTAAAGTCAAAAGATTAAATGTTAAAATTTCATCAATATTGACCATTTTTTCAACATTCGACTGGTCCGGGGTCATCGTTTTTCATCAGAAAATTGATTTTTTGGACTCTACCAAAAATGATTCAAAATGTCATTTTGATCGGGCCTCATGTTGAATAACCACTTTTTAAACCCTCACAGTGACCAAAACTGCCATTTTTACAGAGTTTTGCTTACTCAAAATCTTCAATTTTGACCAATTTCAGGCACAGAAATGACTTTAAACACACTTATTTTAGTTGAAAAAGTAATAACTCACATCCAACCGTCATTTAAAGTCAAAAGAATAAATGTTAAAATTTCATCAATATTGACCATTTTTTCAACGTTCGACTGGTCCGGGGTCATCGTTTTTCATCAGAAAATTGATTTTTTGGACTCTACCAAAAATGATTCAAAATGTCATTTGGATCGGGCCTCATGTTGAATAACCACTTTTTAAACCCTCACAGTGACCAAAACTGCCATTTTTACAGAGTTTTGCTTACTCAAAATCTTCAATTTTGACCAATTTCAGGCACAGAAATGACTTTAAACACACTTATTTTAGTTGAAAAAGTAATAACTCACATCCAACCGTCATTTAAAGTCAAAAGCTTAAATGTTAAAATTTCTTCAATATTGACCATTTTTTCAACGTTCGACTGGTCCGGGGTCATCGTTTTTCATCAGAAAATTGATTTTTTGGACTCTACCAAAAATGATTCAAAATGTCATTTGGATCGGGCCTCATGTTGAATAACCACTTTTTAAACCCTCACAGTGACCAAAACTGCAATTTTTACAGAGTTTTGCTTACTCAAAATCTTCAGTATTGACCAATTTCAGGCACAGAAATGACTTTAAACACACTTATTTTAGTTGAAAAAGTAATAACTCACATCCAACCGTCATTTAAAGTCAAAAGATTAAATGTTAAAATTTCATCAATATTGACCATTTTTTCAACGTTCGACTGGTCCGGGGTCATCGTTTTTCATCAGAAAATTGATTTTTTGGACTCTACCAAAAATGATTCAAAATGTCATTTGGATCGGGCCTCATGTTGAATAACCACTTTTTAATCCCTCACAGTGACCAAAACTGCCATTTTTACAGAGTTTTGCTTACTCAAAATCTTCAATTTTGACCAATTTCAGGCACAGAAATGACTTTAAACACACTTATTTTAGTTGAAAAAGTAGTAACTCACATCCAACCGTCATTTAAAGTCAAAAGATTAAATGTTAAAATTTCATCAATATTGACCATTTTTTCAACGTTCGACTGGTCCGGGGTCATCGTTTTTCATCAGAAAATTGATTTTTTGGACTCTACCAAAAATGATTCAAAATGTCATTTGGATCGGGCCTCATGTTGAATAACCACTTTTTAAACCCTCACAGTGACCAAAACTGCCATTTTTACAGAGTTTTGCTTACTCAAAATCTTCAATTTTGACCAATTTCAGGCACAGAAATGACTTTAAACACACTTATTTTAGTTGAAAAAGTAATAACTCACATCCAACCGTCATTTAAAGTCAAAAGATTAAATGTTAAAATTTCATCAATATTGACCATTTTTTCAACTTTCGACTGGTCCGGGGTCATCGTTTTTCATCAGAAAATGGATTTTTTGGACTCTACCAAAAATGATTCAAAATGTCATTTGGATCGGGCCTCATGTTGAATAACCACTTTTTAAACCCTCACAGTGACCAAAACTGCCATTTTTACAGAGTTTTGCTTACTCAAAATCTTCAATTTTGACCAATTTCAGGCACAGAAATGACTTTAAACACACTTATTTTAGTTGAAAAAGTAATAACTCACATCCAACCGTCATTTAAAGTCAAAAGATTAAATGTTAAAATTTCATCAATATTGACCATTTTTTCAACGTTCGACTGGTCCGGGGTCATCGTTTTTCATCAGAAAATTGATTTTTTGGACTCTACCAAAAATGATTCAAAATGTCATTTGGATCGGGCCTCATGTTGAATAACCACTTTTTAAACCCTCACAGTGACCAAAATTGCCATTTTTACAGAGTTTTGCTTACTCACAATCTTCAATTTTGACCAATTTCAGGCACAGAAATGACTTTAAACACACTTATTTTAGTTGGAAAAGTAATAACTCACATCCAACCGTCATTTAAAGTCAAAAGATTAAATGTTAAAACTTCATCAATATTGACCATTTTTTCAATGTTCGACTGGTCCGGGGTCATCGTTTTTCATCAGAAAATGGATTTTTTGGACTCTACCAAAAATGATTCAAAATGTCATTTGGATCGGGCCTCATGTTGAATAACCACTTTTTAAACCCTCACAGTGACCAAAACTGCCATTTTTACAGAGTTTTGCTTACTCAAAATCTTCAATTTTGACCAATTTCAGGCACAGAAATGACTTTAAACACACTTATTTTAGTTGAAAAAGTAATAACTCACATCCAACCGTCATTTAAAGTCAAAAGATTAAATGTTAAAATTTCATCAATATTGACCATTTTTTCAACGTTCGACTGGTCCGGGGTCATCGTTTTTCATCAGAAAATTGATTTTTTGGACTCTACCAAAAATGATTCAAAATGTCATTTGGATCGGGCCTCATGTTGAATAACCACTTTTTAAACCCTCACAGTGACCAAAACTGCAATTTTTTCAGAGTTTTGCTTACTCAAAATCTTCAATTTTGACCAATTTCAGGCACAGAAATGACTTTAAACACACTTATTTTAGTTGAAAAAGTAATAACTCACATCCAACCGTCATTTAAAGTCAAAAGATTAAATGTTAAAATTTCATCAATATTGACCATTTTTTCAACGTTTGACTGGTCCGGGGTCATCGTTTTTCATCAGAAAATGGATTTTTTGGACTCTACCAAAAATGATTCAACATGTCATTTGGATCAGGCCTCATGTTGAATAACCACTTTTTAATCCCTCACAGTGACCAAAACTGCCATTTTTACAGTTTTGCTTACTCAAAATCTTCAATTTTGACCAATTTCAGGCACAGAAATGACTTTAAACACACTTATTTTTGTTGAAAAAGTAATAACTCACATCCAACCGTCATTTAAAGTCAAAAGATTAAATGTTAAAATTTCATCAATATTGACCATTTTTTCAACGTTCGACTGGTCCGGGGTCATCGTTTTTCATCAGAAAATTGATTTTTTGGACTCTACCAAAAATGATTCAAAATGTCATTTGGATCGGGCCTCATGTTGAATAACCACTTTTTAAACCCTCACAGTGACCAAAATTGCCATTTTTACAGAGTTTTGCTTACTCAAAATCTTCAATTTTGACCAATTTCAGGCACAGAAATGACTTTAAACACACTTATTTTAGTTGAAAAAGTAATAACTCACATCCAACCGTCATTTAAAGTCAAAAGATTAAATGTTAAAATGTCATCAATATTTACCATTTTTTCAACGTTCGACTGGTCCGGGGTCATCGTTTTTCATCAGAAAATTGATTTTTTGGACTCTACCAAAAATGATTCAAAATGTCATTTTGATCGGGCCTCATGTTGAATAACCACTTTTTAAACCGTCACAGTGACCAAAACTGCCATTTTTACAGAGTTTTGCTTACTCAAAATCTTCAATTTTGACCAATTTCAGGCACAGAAATGACTTTAAACACACTTATTTTAGTTGAAAAAGTAATAACTCACATCCAACCGTCATTTAAAGTCAAAAGATTAAATGTTAAAATTTCATCAATATTGACCATTTTTTCAACGTTCGACTGGTCCGGGGTCATCGTTTTTCATCAGAAAATGGATTTTTTTGGACTCTACCAAAAATGATTCAAAATGTCATTTGGATCGGGCCTCATGTTGAATAACCACTTTTTAAACCCTCACAGTGACCAAAACTGCCATTTTTACAGAGTTTTGCTTACTCAAAATCTTCAATTTTGACCAATTTCAGGCACAGAAATGACTTTAAACACACTTATTTTAGTTGAAAAAGTAATAACTCACATCCAACCGTCATTTAAAGTCAAAAGATTAAATGTTAAAATTTCATCAATATTGACCATTTTTTCAACGTTCGACTGGTCCGGGGTCATCGTTTTTCATCAGAAAATTGATTTTTTGGACTCTACCAAAAATGATTCAAAATGTCATTTGGATCGGGCCTCATGTTGAATAA
The DNA here is from genome assembly GCF_964263255.1 of Lissotriton vulgaris. NCBI lineage: Eukaryota > Metazoa > Chordata > Amphibia > Caudata > Salamandridae > Lissotriton > Lissotriton vulgaris. The sequence continues at coordinate 25,158 of NW_028247095.1, read as the reverse complement.
CCACTTTTTAAACCCTCACAGTGACCAAAACTGCCATTTTTACAGAGTTTTGCTTACTCAAAATCTTCAATTTTGACCAATTTCAGGCACAGAAATGACTTTAAACACACTTATTTTAGTTGAAAAAGTAATAACTCACATCCAACCGTCATTTAAAGTCAAAAGATTAAATGTTAAAATTTCATCAATATTGACCATTTTTTCAACGTTCGACTGGTCCGGGGTCATCGTTTTTCATCAGAAAATTGATTTTTTGGACTCTACCAAAAATGATTCAAAATGTCATTTGGATCGGGCCTCATGTTGAATAACCACTTTTTAAACCCTCACAGTGACCAAAACTGCCATTTTTACAGAGTTTTGCTTACTCAAAATCTTCAATTTTGACCAATTTCAGGCACAGAAATGACTTTAAACACACTTATTTTAGTTGAAAAAGTAATAACTCACATCCAACCGTCATTTAAAGTCAAAAGATTAAATGTTAAAATTTCATCAATATTGACCATTTTTTCAACGTTCGACTGGTCCGGGGTCATCGTTTTTCATCAGAAAATTGATTTTTTGGACTCTACCAAAAATGATTCAAAATGTCATTTGGATCGGGCCTCATGTTGAATAACCACTTTTTAAACCCTCACAGTGACCAAAATTGCCATTTTTACAGAGTTTTGCTTACTCACAATCTTCAATTTTGACCAATTTCAGGCACAGAAATGACTTTAAACACACTTATTTTAGTTGGAAAAGTAATAACTCACATCCAACCGTCATTTAAAGTCAAAAGATTAAATGTTAAAATTTCATCAATATTGACCATTTTTTCAACGTTCGACTGGTCCGGGGTCATCGTTTTTCATCAGAAAATTGATTTTTTGGACTCTACCAAAAATGATTCAAAATGTCATTTTGATCGGGCCTCATGTTGAATAACCACTTTTTAAACCCTCACAGTGACCAAAACTGCCATTTTTACAGAGATTTGCTTACTCAAAATCTTCAATTTTGACCAATTTCAGGCACAGAAATGACTTTAAACACACTTATTTTAGTTGAAAAAGTAATAACTCACATCCAACCGTCATTTAAAGTCAAAAGATTAAATGTTAAAACTTCATCAATATTGACCATTTTTTCAATGTTCGACTGGTCCGGGGTCATCGTTTTTCATCAGAAAATGGATTTTTTGGACTCTACCAAAAATGATTCAAAATGTCATTTGGATCGGGCCTCATGTTGAATAACCACTTTTTAAACCCTCACAGTGACCAAAACTGCCATTTTTTACAGAGTTTTGCTTACTCAAAATCTTCAATTTTGACCAATTTCAGGCACAGAAATGACTTTAACACACTTATTTTAGTTGAAAAAGTAATAACTCACATCCAACCGTCATTTAAAGTCAAAAGATTAAATGTTAAAATTTCATCAATATTGACCATTTTTTCAACGTTCGACTGGTCCGGGGTCATCGTTTTTCATCAGAAAATTGATTTTTTGGACTCTACCAAAAATGATTCAAAATGTCATTTGGATCGGGCCTCATGTTGAATAACCACTTTTTAAACCCTCACAGTGACCAAAACTGCAATTTTTACAGAGTTTTGCTTACTCAAAATCTTCAATTTTGACCAATTTCAGGCACAGAAATGACTTTAACACACTTATTTTAGTTGAAAAAGTAATAACTCACATCCAACCGTCATTTAAAGTCAAAAGATTAAATGTTAAAATTTCATCAATATTGACCATTTTTTCAACGTTTGACTGGTCCGGGGTCATCGTTTTTCATCAGAAAATGGATTTTTTGGACTCTACCAAAAATGATTCAACATGTCATTTGGATCAGGCCTCATGTTGAATAACCACTTTTTAATCCCTCACAGTGACCAAAACTGCCATTTTTACAGTTTTGCTTACTCAAAATCTTCAATTTTGACCAATTTCAGGCACAGAAATGACTTTAAACACACTTATTTTAGTTGAAAAAGTAATAACTCACATCCAACCGTCATTTAAAGTCAAAAGATTAAATGTTAAAATTTCATCAATATTGACCATTTTTTCAACGTTCGACTGGTCCGGGGTCATCGTTTTTCATCAGAAAATTGATTTTTTGGACTCTACCAAAAATGATTCAAAATGTCATTTGGATCGGGCCTCATGTTGAATAACCACTTTTTAAACCCTCACAGTGACCAAAATTGCCATTTTTACAGAGTTTTGCTTACTCAAAATCTTCAATTTTGACCAATTTCAGGCACAGAAATGACTTTAAACACACTTATTTTAGTTGAAAAAGTAATAACTCACATCCAACCGTCATTTAAAGTCAAAAGATTAAATGTTAAAATGTCATCAATATTTACCATTTTTTCAACGTTCGACTGGTCCGGGGTCATCGTTTTTCATCAGAAAATTGATTTTTTGGACTCTACCAAAAATGATTCAAAATGTCATTTTGATCGGGCCTCATGTTGAATAACCACTTTTTAAACCCTCACAGTGACCAAAACTGCCATTTTTACAGAGTTTTGCTTACTCAAAATCTTCAATTTTGACCAATTTCAGGCACAGAAATGACTTTAAACACACTTATTTTAGTTGAAAAAGTAATAACTCACATCCAACCGTCATTTAAAGTCAAAAGATTAAATGTTAAAATTTCATCAATATTGACCATTTTTTCAACGTTCGACTGGTCCGGGGTCATCGTTTTTCATCAGAAAATGGATTTTTTTGGACTCTACCAAAAATGATTCAAAATGTCATTTGGATCGGGCCTCATGTTGAATAACCACTTTTTAAACCCTCACAGTGACCAAAACTGCCATTTTTACAGAGTTTTGCTTACTCAAAATCTTCAATTTTGACCAATTTCAGGCACAGAAATGACTTTAAACACACTTATTTTAGTTGAAAAAGTAATAACTCACATCCAACCGTCATTTAAAGTCAAAAGATTAAATGTTAAAATTTCATCAATATTGACCATTTTTTCAACGTTCGACTGGTCCGGGGTCATCGTTTTTCATCAGAAAATTGATTTTTTGGACTCTACCAAAAATGATTCAAAATGTCATTTGGATCGGGCCTCATGTTGAATAACCACTTTTTAAACCCTCACAGTGACCAAAACTGCCATTTTTACAGAGTTTTGCTTACTCAAAATCTTCAATTTTGACCAATTTCAGGCACAGAAATGACTTTAAACACACTTATTTTAGTTGAAAAAGTAATAACTCACATCCAACCGTCATTTAAAGTCAAAAGATTAAATGTTAAAATTTCATCAATATTGACCATTTTTTCAACGTTCGACTGGTCCGGGGTCATCGTTTTTCATCAGAAAATTGATTTTTTGGACTCTACCAAAAATGATTCAAAATGTCATTTGGATCGGGCCTCATGTTGAATAACCACTTTTTAAACCCTCACAGTGACCAAACTGCAATTTTTACAGAGTTTTGCTTACTCAAAATCTTCAATTTTGACCAATTTCATGCACAGAAATGACTTTCAACACACTTATTTTAGTTGAAAAAGTAATAACTCACATCCAACCGTCATTTAAAGTCAAAAGATTAAATGTTAAAATTTCATCAATATTGACCATTTTTTCAACGTTCGACTGGTCCGGGGTCATCGTTTTTCATCAGAAAATGGATTTTTTGGACTCTACCAAAAATGATTCAAAATGTCATTTTGATCGGGCCTCATGTTGAATAACCACTTTTTAAACCCTCACAGTGACCAAAACTGCCATTTTTACAGAGTTTTGCTTACTCAAAATCTTCAGTTTTGACCAATTTCAGGCACAGAAATGACTTTAAACACACTTATTTTAGTTGAAAAAGTAATAACTCACATCCAACCGTCATTTAAAGTCAAAAGATTAAATGTTAAAATTTCATCAATATTGACCATTTTTTCAACGTTCGACTGGTCCGGGGTCATCGTTTTTCATCAGAAAATTGATTTTTTGGACTCTACCAAAAATGATTCAAAATGTCATTTGGATCGGGCCTCATGTTGAATAACCACTTTTTAAACCCTCACAGTGACCAAAACTGCAATTTTTACAGAGTTTTGCTTACTCAAAATCTTCAGTATTGACCAATTTCAGGCACAGAAATGACTTTAAACACACTTATTTTAGTTGAAAAAGTAATAACTCACATCCAACCGTCATTTAAAGTCAAAAGATTAAATGTTAAAATTTCATCAATATTGACCATTTTTTCAACATTCGACTGGTCCGGGGTCATCGTTTTTCATCAGAAAATTGATTTTTTGGACTCTACCAAAAATGATTCAAAATGTCATTTTGATCGGGCCTCATGTTGAATAACCACTTTTTAAACCCTCACAGTGACCAAAACTGCCATTTTTACAGAGTTTTGCTTACTCAAAATCTTCAATTTTGACCAATTTCAGGCACAGAAATGACTTTAAACACACTTATTTTAGTTGAAAAAGTAATAACTCACATCCAACCGTCATTTAAAGTCAAAAGAATAAATGTTAAAATTTCATCAATATTGACCATTTTTTCAACGTTCGACTGGTCCGGGGTCATCGTTTTTCATCAGAAAATTGATTTTTTGGACTCTACCAAAAATGATTCAAAATGTCATTTGGATCGGGCCTCATGTTGAATAACCACTTTTTAAACCCTCACAGTGACCAAAACTGCCATTTTTACAGAGTTTTGCTTACTCAAAATCTTCAATTTTGACCAATTTCAGGCACAGAAATGACTTTAAACACACTTATTTTAGTTGAAAAAGTAATAACTCACATCCAACCGTCATTTAAAGTCAAAAGCTTAAATGTTAAAATTTCTTCAATATTGACCATTTTTTCAACGTTCGACTGGTCCGGGGTCATCGTTTTTCATCAGAAAATTGATTTTTTGGACTCTACCAAAAATGATTCAAAATGTCATTTGGATCGGGCCTCATGTTGAATAACCACTTTTTAAACCCTCACAGTGACCAAAACTGCAATTTTTACAGAGTTTTGCTTACTCAAAATCTTCAGTATTGACCAATTTCAGGCACAGAAATGACTTTAAACACACTTATTTTAGTTGAAAAAGTAATAACTCACATCCAACCGTCATTTAAAGTCAAAAGATTAAATGTTAAAATTTCATCAATATTGACCATTTTTTCAACGTTCGACTGGTCCGGGGTCATCGTTTTTCATCAGAAAATTGATTTTTTGGACTCTACCAAAAATGATTCAAAATGTCATTTGGATCGGGCCTCATGTTGAATAACCACTTTTTAATCCCTCACAGTGACCAAAACTGCCATTTTTACAGAGTTTTGCTTACTCAAAATCTTCAATTTTGACCAATTTCAGGCACAGAAATGACTTTAAACACACTTATTTTAGTTGAAAAAGTAGTAACTCACATCCAACCGTCATTTAAAGTCAAAAGATTAAATGTTAAAATTTCATCAATATTGACCATTTTTTCAACGTTCGACTGGTCCGGGGTCATCGTTTTTCATCAGAAAATTGATTTTTTGGACTCTACCAAAAATGATTCAAAATGTCATTTGGATCGGGCCTCATGTTGAATAACCACTTTTTAAACCCTCACAGTGACCAAAACTGCCATTTTTACAGAGTTTTGCTTACTCAAAATCTTCAATTTTGACCAATTTCAGGCACAGAAATGACTTTAAACACACTTATTTTAGTTGAAAAAGTAATAACTCACATCCAACCGTCATTTAAAGTCAAAAGATTAAATGTTAAAATTTCATCAATATTGACCATTTTTTCAACTTTCGACTGGTCCGGGGTCATCGTTTTTCATCAGAAAATGGATTTTTTGGACTCTACCAAAAATGATTCAAAATGTCATTTGGATCGGGCCTCATGTTGAATAACCACTTTTTAAACCCTCACAGTGACCAAAACTGCCATTTTTACAGAGTTTTGCTTACTCAAAATCTTCAATTTTGACCAATTTCAGGCACAGAAATGACTTTAAACACACTTATTTTAGTTGAAAAAGTAATAACTCACATCCAACCGTCATTTAAAGTCAAAAGATTAAATGTTAAAATTTCATCAATATTGACCATTTTTTCAACGTTCGACTGGTCCGGGGTCATCGTTTTTCATCAGAAAATTGATTTTTTGGACTCTACCAAAAATGATTCAAAATGTCATTTGGATCGGGCCTCATGTTGAATAACCACTTTTTAAACCCTCACAGTGACCAAAATTGCCATTTTTACAGAGTTTTGCTTACTCACAATCTTCAATTTTGACCAATTTCAGGCACAGAAATGACTTTAAACACACTTATTTTAGTTGGAAAAGTAATAACTCACATCCAACCGTCATTTAAAGTCAAAAGATTAAATGTTAAAACTTCATCAATATTGACCATTTTTTCAATGTTCGACTGGTCCGGGGTCATCGTTTTTCATCAGAAAATGGATTTTTTGGACTCTACCAAAAATGATTCAAAATGTCATTTGGATCGGGCCTCATGTTGAATAACCACTTTTTAAACCCTCACAGTGACCAAAACTGCCATTTTTACAGAGTTTTGCTTACTCAAAATCTTCAATTTTGACCAATTTCAGGCACAGAAATGACTTTAAACACACTTATTTTAGTTGAAAAAGTAATAACTCACATCCAACCGTCATTTAAAGTCAAAAGATTAAATGTTAAAATTTCATCAATATTGACCATTTTTTCAACGTTCGACTGGTCCCGGGTCATCGTTTTTCATCAGAAAATTGATTTTTTGGACTCTACCAAAAATGATTCAAAATGTCATTTGGATCGGGCCTCATGTTGAATAACCACTTTTTAACCCTCACAGTGACCAAAACTGCAATTTTTTCAGAGTTTTGCTTACTCAAAATCTTCAATTTTGACCAATTTCAGGCACAGAAATGACTTTAAACACACTTATTTTAGTTGAAAAAGTAATAACTCACATCCAACCGTCATTTAAAGACATAAAGATTAAATGTTAAAATTTCATCAATTATTGACCCATTTTTTCAACGTTTCTGGTCCGGGGTCATCGTTTTTCATCAGAAAATGGATTTTTTGGACTCTACCAAAAATGATTCAACATGTCATTTGGATCAGGCCTCATGTTGAATAACCACTTTTTAATCCCTCACAGTGACCAAAACTGCCATTTTTACAGTTTTGCTTACTCAAAATCTTCAATTTTGACCAATTTCAGGCACAGAAATGACTTTAAACACACTTATTTTAGTTGAAAAAGTAATAACTCACATCCAACCGTCATTTAAAGTCAAAAGATTAAATGTTAAAATTTCATCAATATTGACCATTTTTTCAACGTTCGACTGGTCCGGGGTCATCGTTTTTCATCAGAAAATTGATTTTTTGGACTCTACCAAAAATGATTCAAAATGTCATTTGGATCGGGCCTCATGTTGAATAACCACTTTTTAAACCCTCACAGTGACCAAAATTGCCATTTTTACAGAGTTTTGCTTACTCAAAATCTTCAATTTTGACCAATTTCAGGCACAGAAATGACTTTAAACACACTTATTTTAGTTGAAAAAGTAATAACTCACATCCAACCGTCATTTAAAGTCAAAAGATTAAATGTTAAAATGTCATCAATATTTACCATTTTTTCAACGTTCGACTGGTCCGGGGTCATCGTTTTTCATCAGAAAATTGATTTTTTGGACTCTACCAAAAATGATTCAAAATGTCATTTTGATCGGGCCTCATGTTGAATAACCACTTTTTAAACCGTCACAGTGACCAAAACTGCCATTTTTACAGAGTTTTGCTTACTCAAAATCTTCAATTTTGACCAATTTCAGGCACAGAAATGACTTTAAACACACTTATTTTAGTTGAAAAAGTAATAACTCACATCCAACCGTCATTTAAAGTCAAAAGATTAAATGTTAAAATTTCATCAATATTGACCATTTTTTCAACGTTCGACTGGTCCGGGGTCATCGTTTTTCATCAGAAAATGGATTTTTTTGGACTCTACCAAAAATGATTCAAAATGTCATTTGGATCGGGCCTCATGTTGAATAACCACTTTTTAAACCCTCACAGTGACCAAAACTGCCATTTTTACAGAGTTTTGCTTACTCAAAATCTTCAATTTTGACCAATTTCAGGCACAGAAATGACTTTAAACACACTTATTTTAGTTGAAAAAGTAATAACTCACATCCAACCGTCATTTAAAGTCAAAAGATTAAATGTTAAAATTTCATCAATATTGACCATTTTTTCAACGTTCGACTGGTCCGGGGTCATCGTTTTTCATCAGAAAATTGATTTTTTGGACTCTACCAAAAATGATTCAAAATGTCATTTGGATCGGGCCTCATGTTGAATAACCACTTTTTAAACCCTCACAGTGACCAAAACTGCCATTTTTACAGAGTTTTGCTTACTCAAAATCTTCAATTTTGACCAATTTCAGGCACAGAAATGACTTTAAACACACTTATTTTAGTTGAAAAAGTAATAACTCACATCCAACCGTCATTTAAAGTCAAAAGATTAAATGTTAAAATTTCATCAATATTGACCATTTTTTCAACGTTCGACTGGTCCGGGGTCATCGTTTTTCATCAGAAAATGGATTTTTTGGACTCTACCAAAAATGATTCAAAATGTCATTTGGATCGGGCCTCATGTTGAATAACCACTTTTTAAACCCTCACAGTGACCAAAACTGCCATTTTTACAGAGTTTTGCTTACTCAAAATCTTCAATTTTGACCAATTTCAGGCACAGAAATGACTTTAAACACACTTATTTTAGTTGAAAAAGTAATAACTCACATCCAACCGTCATTTAAAGTCAAAAGATTAAATGTTAAAATTTCATCAATATTGACCATTTTTTCAACGTTCGACTGGTCCGGGGTCATCGTTTTTCATCAGAAAATTGATTTTTTGGACTCTACCAAAAATGATTCAAAATGTCATTTGGATCGGGCCTCATGTTGAATAACCACTTTTTAAACCCTCACAGTGACCAAAATTGCCATTTTTACAGAGTTTTGCTTACTCACAATCTTCAATTTTGACCAATTTCAGGCACAGAAATGACTTTAAACACACTTATTTTAGTTGGAAAAGTAATAACTCACATCCAACCGTCATTTAAAGTCAAAAGATTAAATGTTAAAATTTCATCAATATTGACCATTTTTTCAACGTTCGACTGGTCCGGGGTCATCGTTTTTCATCAGAAAATTGATTTTTTGGACTCTACCAAAAATGATTCAAAATGTCATTTTGATCGGGCCTCATGTTGAATAACCACTTTTTAAACCCTCACAGTGACCAAAACTGCCATTTTTACAGAGATTTGCTTACTCAAAATCTTCAATTTTGACCAATTTCAGGCACAGAAATGACTTTAAACACACTTATTTTAGTTGAAAAAGTAATAACTCACATCCAACCGTCATTTAAAGTCAAAAGATTAAATGTTAAAACTTCATCAATATTGACCATTTTTTCAATGTTCGACTGGTCCGGGGTCATCGTTTTTCATCAGAAAATGGATTTTTTGGACTCTACCAAAAATGATTCAAAATGTCATTTGGATCGGGCCTCATGTTGAATAACCACTTTTTAAACCCTCACAGTGACCAAAACTGCCATTTTTACAGAGTTTTGCTTACTCAAAATCTTCAATTTTGACCAATTTCAGGCACAGAAATGACTTTAAACACACTTATTTTAGTTGAAAAAGTAATAACTCACATCCAACCGTCATTTAAAGTCAAAAGATTAAATGTTAAAATTTCATCAATATTGACCATTTTTTCAACGTTCGACTGGTCCGGGGTCATCGTTTTTCATCAGAAAATTGATTTTTTGGACTCTACCAAAAATGATTCAAAATGTCATTTGGATCGGGCCTCATGTTGAATAACCACTTTTTAAACCCTCACAGTGACCAAAACTGCAATTTTTACAGAGTTTTGCTTACTCAAAATCTTCAATTTTGACCAATTTCAGGCACAGAAATGACTTTAAACACACTTATTTTAGTTGAAAAAGTAATAACTCACATCCAACCGTCATTTAAAGTCAAAAGATTAAATGTTAAAATTTCATCAATATTGACCATTTTTTCAACGTTTGACTGGTCCGGGGTCATCGTTTTTCATCAGAAAATGGATTTTTTGGACTCTACCAAAAATTATTCAACATGTCATTTGGATCAGGCCTCATGTTGAATAACCACTTTTTAATCCCTCACAGTGACCAAAACTGCCATTTTTACAGTTTTGCTTACTCAAAATCTTCAATTTTGACCAATTTCAGGCACAGAAATGACTTTAAACACACTTATTTTAGTTGAAAAAGTAATAACTCACATCCAACCGTCATTTAAAGTCAAAAGATTAAATGTTAAAATTTCATCAATATTGACCATTTTTTCAACGTTCGACTGGTCCGGGGTCATCGTTTTTCATCAGAAAATTGATTTTTTGGACTCTACCAAAAATGATTCAAAATGTCATTTGGATCGGGCCTCATGTTGAATAACCACTTTTTAAACCCTCACAGTGACCAAAATTGCCATTTTTACAGAGTTTTGCTTACTCAAAATCTTCAATTTTGACCAATTTCAGGCACAGAAATGACTTTAAACACACTTATTTTAGTTGAAAAAGTAATAACTCACATCCAACCGTCATTTAAAGTCAAAAGATTAAATGTTAAAATGTCATCAATATTTACCATTTTTTCAACGTTCGACTGGTCCGGGGTCATCGTTTTTCATCAGAAAATTGATTTTTTGGACTCTACCAAAAATGATTCAAAATGTCATTTTGATCGGGCCTCATGTTGAATAACCACTTTTTAAACCGTCACAGTGACCAAAACTGCCATTTTTACAGAGTTTTGCTTACTCAAAATCTTCAATTTTGACCAATTTCAGGCACAGAAATGACTTTAAACACACTTATTTTAGTTGAAAAAGTAATAACTCACATCCAACCGTCATTTAAAGTCAAAAGATTAAATGTTAAAATTTCATCAATATTGACCATTTTTTCAACGTTCGACTGGTCCGGGGTCATCGTTTTTCATCAGAAAATGGATTTTTTTGGACTCTACCAAAAATGATTCAAAATGTCATTTGGATCGGGCCTCATGTTGAATAACCACTTTTTAAACCCTCACAGTGACCAAAACTGCCATTTTTACAGAGTTTTGCTTACTCAAAATCTTCAATTTTGACCAATTTCAGGCACAGAAATGACTTTAAACACACTTATTTTAGTTGAAAAAGTAATAACTCACATCCAACCGTCATTTAAAGTCAAAAGATTAAATGTTAAAATTTCATCAATATTGACCATTTTTTCAACGTTCGACTGGTCCGGGGTCATCGTTTTTCATCAGAAAATTGATTTTTTGGACTCTACCAAAAATGATTCAAAATGTCATTTGGATCGGGCCTCATGTTGAATAACCACTTTTTAAACCCTCACAGTGACCAAAACTGCCATTTTTACAGAGTTTTGCTTACTCAAAATCTTCAATTTTGACCAATTTCAGGCACAGAAATGACTTTAAACACACTTATTTTAGTTGAAAAAGTAATAACTCACATCCAACCGTCATTTAAAGTCAAAAGATTAAATGTTAAAATTTCATCAATATTGACCATTTTTTCAACGTTCGACTGGTCCGGGGTCATCGTTTTTCATCAGAAAATGGATTTTTTGGACTCTACCAAAAATGATTCAAAATGTCATTTGGATCGGGCCTCATGTTGAATAACCACTTTTTAAACCCTCACAGTGACCAAAACTGCCATTTTTACAGAGTTTTGCTTACTCAAAATCTTCAATTTTGACCAATTTCAGGCACAGAAATGACTTTAAACACACTTATTTTAGTTGAAAAAGTAATAACTCACATCCAACCGTCATTTAAAGTCAAAAGATTAAATGTTAAAATTTCATCAATATTGACCATTTTTTCAACGTTCGACTGGTCCGGGGTCATCGTTTTTCATCAGAAAATTGATTTTTTGGACTCTACCAAAAATGATTCAAAATGTCATTTGGATCGGGCCTCATGTTGAATAACCACTTTTTAAACCCTCACAGTGACCAAAATTGCCATTTTTACAGAGTTTTGCTTACTCACAATCTTCAATTTTGACCAATTTCAGGCACAGAAATGACTTTAAACACACTTATTTTAGTTGGAAAAGTAATAACTCACATCCAACCGTCATTTAAAGTCAAAAGATTAAATGTTAAAATTTCATCAATATTGACCATTTTTTCAACGTTCGACTGGTCCGGGGTCATCGTTTTTCATCAGAAAATTGATTTTTTGGACTCTACCAAAAATGATTCAAAATGTCATTTTGATCGGGCCTCATGTTGAATAACCACTTTTTAAACCCTCACAGTGACCAAAACTGCCATTTTTACAGAGATTTGCTTACTCAAAATCTTCAATTTTGACCAATTTCAGGCACAGAAATGACTTTAAACACACTTATTTTAGTTGAAAAAGTAATAACTCACATCCAACCGTCATTTAAAGTCAAAAGATTAAATGTTAAAACTTCATCAATATTGACCATTTTTTCAATGTTCGACTGGTCCGGGGTCATCGTTTTTCATCAGAAAATGGATTTTTTGGACTCTACCAAAAATGATTCAAAATGTCATTTGGATCGGGCCTCATGTTGAATAACCACTTTTTAAACCCTCACAGTGACCAAAACTGCCATTTTTACAGAGTTTTGCTTACTCAAAATCTTCAATTTTGACCAATTTCAGGCACAGAAATGACTTTAAACACACTTATTTTAGTTGAAAAAGTAATAACTCACATCCAACCGTCATTTAAAGTCAAAAGATTAAATGTTAAAATTTCATCAATATTGACCATTTTTTCAACGTTCGACTGGTCCGGGGTCATCGTTTTTCATCAGAAAATTGATTTTTTGGACTCTACCAAAAATGATTCAAAATGTCATTTGGATCGGGCCTCATGTTGAATAACCACTTTTTAAACCCTCACAGTGACCAAAACTGCAATTTTTACAGAGTTTTGCTTACTCAAAATCTTCAATTTTGACCAATTTCAGGCACAGAAATGACTTTAAACACACTTATTTTAGTTGAAAAAGTAATAACTCACATCCAACCGTCATTTAAAGTCAAAAGATTAAATGTTAAAATTTCATCAATATTGACCATTTTTTCAACGTGTGACTGGTCCGGGGTCATCGTTTTTCATCAGAAAATGGATTTTTTGGACTCTACCAAAAATGATTCAACATGTCATTTGGATCAGGCCTCATGTTGAATAACCACTTTTTAATCCCTCACAGTGACCAAAACTGCCATTTTTACAGTTTTGCTTACTCAAAATCTTCAATTTTGACCAATTTCAGGCACAGAAATGACTTTAAACACACTTATTTTAGTTGAAAAAGTAATAACTCACATCCAACCGTCATTTAAAGTCAAAAGATTAAATGTTAAAATTTCATCAATATTGACCATTTTTTCAACGTTCGACTGGTCCGGGGTCATCGTTTTTCATCAGAAAATTGATTTTTTGGACTCTACCAAAAATGATTCAAAATGTCATTTGGATCGGGCCTCATGTTGAATAACCACTTTTTAAACCCTCACAGTGACCAAAATTGCCATTTTTACAGAGTTTTGCTTACTCAAAATCTTCAATTTTGACCAATTTCAGGCACAGAAATGACTTTAAACACACTTATTTTAGTTGAAAAAGTAATAACTCACATCCAACCGTCATTTAAAGTCAAAAGATTAAATGTTAAAATGTCATCAATATTTACCATTTTTTCAACGTTCGACTGGTCCGGGGTCATCGTTTTTCATCAGAAAATTGATTTTTTGGACTCTACCAAAAATGATTCAAAATGTCATTTTGATCGGGCCTCATGTTGAATAACCACTTTTTAAACCCTCACAGTGACCAAAACTGCCATTTTTACAGAGTTTTGCTTACTCAAAATCTTCAATTTTGACCAATTTCAGGCACAGAAATGACTTTAAACACACTTATTTTAGTTGAAAAAGTAATAACTCACATCCAACCGTCATTTAAAGTCAAAAGATTAAATGTTAAAATTTCATCAATATTGACCATTTTTTCAACGTTCGACTGGTCCGGGGTCATCGTTTTTCATCAGAAAATGGATTTTTTTGGACTCTACCAAAAATGATTCAAAATGTCATTTGGATCGGGCCTCATGTTGAATAACCACTTTTTAAACCCTCACAGTGACCAAAACTGCCATTTTTACAGAGTTTTGCTTACTCAAAATCTTCAATTTTGACCAATTTCAGGCACAGAAATGACTTTAAACACACTTATTTTAGTTGAAAAAGTAATAACTCACATCCAACCGTCATTTAAAGTCAAAAGATTAAATGTTAAAATTTCATCAATATTGACCATTTTTTCAACGTTCGACTGGTCCGGGGTCATCGTTTTTCATCAGAAAATTGATTTTTTGGACTCTACCAAAAATGATTCAAAATGTCATTTGGATCGGGCCTCATGTTGAATAACCACTTTTTAAACCCTCACAGTGACCAAAACTGCCATTTTTACAGAGTTTTGCTTGCTCAAAATCTTCAATTTTGACCAATTTCAGGCACAGAAATGACTTTAAACACACTTATTTTAGTTGAAAAAGTAATAACTCACATCCAACCGTCATTTAAAGTCAAAAGATTAAATGTTAAAATTTCATCAATATTGACCATTTTTTCAACGTTCGACTGGTCCGGGGTCATCGTTTTTCATCAGAAAATTGATTTTTTGGACTCTACCAAAAATGATTCAAAATGTCATTTGGATCGGGCCTCATGTTGAATAACCACTTTTTAAACCCTCACAGTGACCAAAACTGCAATTTTTACAGAGTTTTGCTTACTCAAAATCTTCAATTTTGACCAATTTCATGCACAGAAATGACTTTCAACACACTTATTTTAGTTGAAAAAGTAATAACTCACATCCAACCGTCATTTAAAGTCAAAAGATTAAATGTTAAAATTTCATCAATATTGACCATTTTTTCAACGTTCGACTGGTCCGGGGTCATCGTTTTTCATCAGAAAATGGATTTTTTGGACTCTACCAAAAATGATTCAATATGTCATTTTGATCGGGCCTCATGTTGAATAACCACTTTTTAAACCCTCACAGTGACCAAAACTGCCATTTTTACAGAGTTTTGCTTACTCAAAATCTTCAATTTTGACCAATTTCAGGCACAGAAATGACTTTAAACACACTTATTTTAGTTGAAAAAGTAATAACTCACATCCAACCGTCATTTAAAGTCAAAAGCTTAAATGTTAAAATTTCTTCAATATTGACCATTTTTTCAACGTTCGACTGGTCCGGGGTCATCGTTTTTCATCAGAAAATTGATTTTTTGGACTCTACCAAAAATGATTCAAAATGTCATTTGGATCGGGCCTCATGTTGAATAACCACTTTTTAAACCCTCACAGTGACCAAAACTGCAATTTTTACAGAGTTTTGCTTACTCAAAATCTTCAGTATTGACCAATTTCAGGCACAGAAATGACTTTAAACACACTTATTTTAGTTGAAAAAGTAATAACTCACATCCAACCGTCATTTAAAGTCAAAAGATTAAATGTTAAAATTTCATCAATATTGACCATTTTTTCAACGTTCGACTGGTCCGGGGTCATCGTTTTTCATCAGAAAATTGATTTTTTGGACTCTACCAAAAATGATTCAAAATGTCATTTGGATCGGGCCTCATGTTGAATAACCACTTTTTAATCCCTCACAGTGACCAAAACTGCCATTTTTACAGAGTTTTGCTTACTCAAAATCTTCAATTTTGACCAATTTCAGGCACAGAAATGACTTTAAACACACTTATTTTAGTTGAAAAAGTAGTAACTCACATCCAACCGTCATTTAAAGTCAAAAGATTAAATGTTAAAATTTCATCAATATTGACCATTTTTTCAACGTTCGACTGGTCCGGGGTCATCGTTTTTCATCAGAAAATTGATTTTTTGGACTCTACCAAAAATGATTCAAAATGTCATTTGGATCGGGCCTCATGTTGAATAACCACTTTTTAAACCCTCACAGTGACCAAAACTGCCATTTTTACAGAGTTTTGCTTACTCAAAATCTTCAATTTTGACCAATTTCAGGCACAGAAATGACTTTAAACACACTTATTTTAGTTGAAAAAGTAATAACTCACATCCAACCGTCATTTAAAGTCAAAAGATTAAATGTTAAAATTTCATCAATATTGACCATTTTTTCAACTTTCGACTGGTCCGGGGTCATCGTTTTTCATCAGAAAATGGATTTTTTGGACTCTACCAAAAATGATTCAAAATGTCATTTGGATCGGGCCTCATGTTGAATAACCACTTTTTAAACCCTCACAGTGACCAAAACTGCCATTTTTACAGAGTTTTGCTTACTCAAAATCTTCAATTTTGACCAATTTCAGGCACAGAAATGACTTTAAACACACTTATTTTAGTTGAAAAAGTAATAACTCACATCCAACCGTCATTTAAAGTCAAAAGATTAAATGTTAAAATTTCATCAATATTGACCATTTTTTCAACGTTCGACTGGTCCGGGGTCATCGTTTTTCATCAGAAAATTGATTTTTTGGACTCTACCAAAAATGATTCAAAATGTCATTTGGATCGGGCCTCATGTTGAATAACCACTTTTTAAACCCTCACAGTGACCAAAATTGCCATTTTTACAGAGTTTTGCTTACTCACAATCTTCAATTTTGACCAATTTCAGGCACAGAAATGACTTTAAACACACTTATTTTAGTTGGAAAAGTAATAACTCACATCCAACCGTCATTTAAAGTCAAAAGATTAAATGTTAAAACTTCATCAATATTGACCATTTTTTCAATGTTCGACTGGTCCGGGGTCATCGTTTTTCATCAGAAAATTGATTTTTTGGACTCTACCAAAAATGATTCAAAATGTCATTTGGATCGGGCCTCATGTTGAATAACCACTTTTTAAACCCTCACAGTGACCAAAACTGCCATTTTTACAGAGTTTTGCTTACTCAAAATCTTCAATTTTGACCAATTTCAGGCACAGAAATGACTTTAAACACACTTATTTTAGTTGAAAAAGTAATAACTCACATCCAACCGTCATTTAAAGTCAAAAGATTAAATGTTAAAATTTCATCAATATTGACCATTTTTTCAACGTTCGACTGGTCCGGGGTCATCGTTTTTCATCAGAAAATTGATTTTTTGGACTCTACCAAAAATGATTCAAAATGTCATTTGGATCGGGCCTCATGTTGAATAACCACTTTTTAAACCCTCACAGTGACCAAAACTGCAATTTTTACAGAGTTTTGCTTACTCAAAATCTTCAATTTTGACCAATTTCAGGCACAGAAATGACTTTAAACACACTTATTTTAGTTGAAAAAGTAATAACTCACATCCAACCGTCATTTAAAGTCAAAAGATTAAATGTTAAAATTTCATCAATATTGACCATTTTTTCAACGTTTGACTGGTCCGGGGTCATCGTTTTTCATCAGAAAATGGATTTTTTGGACTCTACCAAAAATGATTCAACATGTCATTTGGATCAGGCCTCATGTTGAATAACCACTTTTTAATCCCTCACAGTGACCAAAACTGCCATTTTTACAGTTTTGCTTACTCAAAATCTTCAATTTTGACCAATTTCAGGCACAGAAATGACTTTAAACACACTTATTTTAGTTGAAAAAGTAATAACTCACATCCAACCGTCATTTAAAGTCAAAAGATTAAATGTTAAAATTTCATCAATATTGACCATTTTTTCAACGTTCGACTGGTCCGGGGTCATCGTTTTTCATCAGAAAATTGATTTTTTGGACTCTACCAAAAATGATTCAAAATGTCATTTGGATCGGGCCTCATGTTGAATAACCACTTTTTAAACCCTCACAGTGACCAAAATTGCCATTTTTACAGAGTTTTGCTTACTCAAAATCTTCAATTTTGACCAATTTCAGGCACAGAAATGACTTTAAACACACTTATTTTAGTTGAAAAAGTAATAACTCACATCCAACCGTCATTTAAAGTCAAAAGATTAAATGTTAAAATGTCATCAATATTTACCATTTTTTCAACGTTCGACTGGTCCGGGGTCATCGTTTTTCATCAGAAAATTGATTTTTTGGACTCTACCAAAAATGATTCAAAATGTCATTTTGATCGGGCCTCATGTTGAATAACCACTTTTTAAACCGTCACAGTGACCAAAACTGCCATTTTTACAGAGTTTTGCTTACTCAAAATCTTCAATTTTGACCAATTTCAGGCACAGAAATGACTTTAAACACACTTATTTTAGTTGAAAAAGTAATAACTCACATCCAACCGTCATTTAAAGTCAAAAGATTAAATGTTAAAATTTCATCAATATTGACCATTTTTTCAACGTTCGACTGGTCCGGGGTCATCGTTTTTCATCAGAAAATGGATTTTTTTGGACTCTACCAAAAATGATTCAAAATGTCATTTGGATCGGGCCTCATGTTGAATAACCACTTTTTAAACCCTCACAGTGACCAAAACTGCCATTTTTACAGAGTTTTGCTTACTCAAAATCTTCAATTTTGACCAATTTCAGGCACAGAAATGACTTTAAACACACTTATTTTAGTTGAAAAAGTAATAACTCACATCCAACCGTCATTTAAAGTCAAAAGATTAAATGTTAAAATTTCATCAATATTGACCATTTTTTCAACGTTCGACTGGTCCGGGGTCATCGTTTTTCATCAGAAAATTGATTTTTTGGACTCTACCAAAAATGATTCAAAATGTCATTTGGATCGGGCCTCATGTTGAATAACCACTTTTTAAACCCTCACAGTGACCAAAACTGCCATTTTTACAGAGTTTTGCTTACTCAAAATCTTCAATTTTGACCAATTTCAGGCACAGAAATGACTTTAAACACACTTATTTTAGTTGAAAAAGTAATAACTCACATCCAACCGTCATTTAAAGTCAAAAGATTAAATGTTAAAATTTCATCAATATTGACCATTTTTTCAACGTTCGACTGGTCCGGGGTCATCGTTTTTCATCAGAAAATGGATTTTTTGGACTCTACCAAAAATGATTCAAAATGTCATTTGGATCGGGCCTCATGTTGAATAACCACTTTTTAAACCCTCACAGTGACCAAAACTGCCATTTTTACAGAGTTTTGCTTACTCAAAATCTTCAATTTTGACCAATTTCAGGCACAGAAATGACTTTAAACACACTTATTTTAGTTGAAAAAGTAATAACTCACATCCAACCGTCATTTAAAGTCAAAAGATTAAATGTTAAAATTTCATCAATATTGACCATTTTTTCAACGTTCGACTGGTCCGGGGTCATCGTTTTTCATCAGAAAATTGATTTTTTGGACTCTACCAAAAATGATTCAAAATGTCATTTGGATCGGGCCTCATGTTGAATAACCACTTTTTAAACCCTCACAGTGACCAAAATTGCCATTTTTACAGAGTTTTGCTTACTCACAATCTTCAATTTTGACCAATTTCAGGCACAGAAATGACTTTAAACACACTTATTTTAGTTGGAAAAGTAATAACTCACATCCAACCGTCATTTAAAGTCAAAAGATTAAATGTTAAAATTTCATCAATATTGACCATTTTTTCAACGTTCGACTGGTCCGGGGTCATCGTTTTTCATCAGAAAATTGATTTTTTGGACTCTACCAAAAATGATTCAAAATGTCATTTTGATCGGGCCTCATGTTGAATAACCACTTTTTAAACCCTCACAGTGACCAAAACTGCCATTTTTACAGAGATTTGCTTACTCAAAATCTTCAATTTTGACCAATTTCAGGCACAGAAATGACTTTAAACACACTTATTTTAGTTGAAAAAGTAATAACTCACATCCAACCGTCATTTAAAGTCAAAAGATTAAATGTTAAAACTTCATCAATATTGACCATTTTTTCAATGTTCGACTGGTCCGGGGTCATCGTTTTTCATCAGAAAATGGATTTTTTGGACTCTACCAAAAATGATTCAAAATGTCATTTGGATCGGGCCTCATGTTGAATAACCACTTTTTAAACCCTCACAGTGACCAAAACTGCCATTTTTACAGAGTTTTGCTTACTCAAAATCTTCAATTTTGACCAATTTCAGGCACAGAAATGACTTTAAACACACTTATTTTAGTTGAAAAAGTAATAACTCACATCCAACCGTCATTTAAAGTCAAAAGATTAAATGTTAAAATTTCATCAATATTGACCATTTTTTCAACGTTCGACTGGTCCGGGGTCATCGTTTTTCATCAGAAAATTGATTTTTTGGACTCTACCAAAAATGATTCAAAATGTCATTTGGATCGGGCCTCATGTTGAATAACCACTTTTTAAACCCTCACAGTGACCAAAACTGCAATTTTTACAGAGTTTTGCTTACTCAAAATCTTCAATTTTGACCAATTTCAGGCACAGAAATGACTTTAAACACACTTATTTTAGTTGAAAAAGTAATAACTCACATCCAACCGTCATTTAAAGTCAAAAGATTAAATGTTAAAATTTCATCAATATTGACCATTTTTTCAACGTTTGACTGGTCCGGGGTCATCGTTTTTCATCAGAAAATGGATTTTTTGGACTCTACCAAAAATGATTCAACATGTCATTTGGATCAGGCCTCATGTTGAATAACCACTTTTTAATCCCTCACAGTGACCAAAACTGCCATTTTTACAGTTTTGCTTACTCAAAATCTTCAATTTTGACCAATTTCAGGCACAGAAATGACTTTAAACACACTTATTTTAGTTGAAAAAGTAATAACTCACATCCAACCGTCATTTAAAGTCAAAAGATTAAATGTTAAAATTTCATCAATATTGACCATTTTTTCAACGTTCGACTGGTCCGGGGTCATCGTTTTTCATCAGAAAATTGATTTTTTGGACTCTACCAAAAATGATTCAAAATGTCATTTGGATCGGGCCTCATGTTGAATAACCACTTTTTAAACCCTCACAGTGACCAAAACTGCAATTTTTACAGAGTTTTGCTTACTCAAAATCTTCAATTTTGACCAATTTCAGGCACAGAAATGACTTTAAACACACTTATTTTAGTTGAAAAAGTAATAACTCACATCCAACCGTCATTTAAAGTCAAAAGATTAAATGTTAAAATTTCATCAATATTGACCATTTTTTCAACGTTTGACTGGTCCGGGGTCATCGTTTTTCATCAGAAAATGGATTTTTTGGACTCTACCAAAAATGATTCAACATGTCATTTGGATCAGGCCTCATGTTGAATAACCACTTTTTAATCCCTCACAGTGACCAAAACTGCCATTTTTACAGTTTTGCTTACTCAAAATCTTCAATTTTGACCAATTTCAGGCACAGAAATGACTTTAAACACACTTATTTTAGTTGAAAAAGTAATAACTCACATCCAACCGTCATTTAAAGTCAAAAGATTAAATGTTAAAATTTCATCAATATTGACCATTTTTTCAACGTTCGACTGGTCCGGGGTCATCGTTTTTCATCAGAAAATTGATTTTTTGGACTCTACCAAAAATGATTCAAAATGTCATTTGGATCGGGCCTCATGTTGAATAACCACTTTTTAAACCCTCACAGTGACCAAAATTGCCATTTTTACAGAGTTTTGCTTACTCAAAATCTTCAATTTTGACCAATTTCAGGCACAGAAATGACTTTAAACACACTTATTTTAGTTGAAAAAGTAATAACTCACATCCAACCGTCATTTAAAGTCAAAAGATTAAATGTTAAAATGTCATCAATATTTACCATTTTTTCAACGTTCGACTGGTCCGGGGTCATCGTTTTTCATCAGAAAATTGATTTTTTGGACTCTACCAAAAATGATTCAAAATGTCATTTTGATCGGGCCTCATGTTGAATAACCACTTTTTAAACCGTCACAGTGACCAAAACTGCCATTTTTACAGAGTTTTGCTTACTCAAAATCTTCAATTTTGACCAATTTCAGGCACAGAAATGACTTTAAACACACTTATTTTAGTTGAAAAAGTAATAACTCACATCCAACCGTCATTTAAAGTCAAAAGATTAAATGTTAAAATTTCATCAATATTGACCATTTTTTCAACGTTCGACTGGTCCGGGGTCATCGTTTTTCATCAGAAAATGGATTTTTTTGGACTCTACCAAAAATGATTCAAAATGTCATTTGGATCGGGCCTCATGTTGAATAACCACTTTTTAAACCCTCACAGTGACCAAAACTGCCATTTTTACAGAGTTTTGCTTACTCAAAATCTTCAATTTTGACCAATTTCAGGCACAGAAATGACTTTAAACACACTTATTTTAGTTGAAAAAGTAATAACTCACATCCAACCGTCATTTAAAGTCAAAAGATTAAATGTTAAAATTTCATCAATATTGACCATTTTTTCAACGTTCGACTGGTCCGGGGTCATCGTTTTTCATCAGAAAATTGATTTTTTGGACTCTACCAAAAATGATTCAAAATGTCATTTGGATCGGGCCTCATGTTGAATAACCACTTTTTAAACCCTCACAGTGACCAAAACTGCCATTTTTACAGAGTTTTGCTTACTCAAAATCTTCAATTTTGACCAATTTCAGGCACAGAAATGACTTTAAACACACTTATTTTAGTTGAAAAAGTAATAACTCACATCCAACCGTCATTTAAAGTCAAAAGATTAAATGTTAAAATTTCATCAATATTGACCATTTTTTCAACGTTCGACTGGTCCGGGGTCATCGTTTTTCATCAGAAAATGGATTTTTTGGACTCTACCAAAAATGATTCAAAATGTCATTTGGATCGGGCCTCATGTTGAATAACCACTTTTTAAACCCTCACAGTGACCAAAACTGCCATTTTTACAGAGTTTTGCTTACTCAAAATCTTCAATTTTGACCAATTTCAGGCACAGAAATGACTTTAAACACACTTATTTTAGTTGAAAAAGTAATAACTCACATCCAACCGTCATTTAAAGTCAAAAGATTAAATGTTAAAATTTCATCAATATTGACCATTTTTTCAACGTTCGACTGGTCCGGGGTCATCGTTTTTCATCAGAAAATTGATTTTTTGGACTCTACCAAAAATGATTCAAAATGTCATTTGGATCGGGCCTCATGTTGAATAACCACTTTTTAAACCCTCACAGTGACCAAAATTGCCATTTTTACAGAGTTTTGCTTACTCACAATCTTCAATTTTGACCAATTTCAGGCACAGAAATGACTTTAAACACACTTATTTTAGTTGGAAAAGTAATAACTCACATCCAACCGTCATTTAAAGTCAAAAGATTAAATGTTAAAATTTCATCAATATTGACCATTTTTTCAACGTTCGACTGGTCCGGGGTCATCGTTTTTCATCAGAAAATTGATTTTTTGGACTCTACCAAAAATGATTCAAAATGTCATTTTGATCGGGCCTCATGTTGAATAACCACTTTTTAAACCCTCACAGTGACCAAAACTGCCATTTTTACAGAGATTTGCTTACTCAAAATCTTCAATTTTGACCAATTTCAGGCACAGAAATGACTTTAAACACACTTATTTTAGTTGAAAAAGTAATAACTCACATCCAACCGTCATTTAAAGTCAAAAGATTAAATGTTAAAACTTCATCAATATTGACCATTTTTTCAATGTTCGACTGGTCCGGGGTCATCGTTTTTCATCAGAAAATGGATTTTTTGGACTCTACCAAAAATGATTCAAAATGTCATTTGGATCGGGCCTCATGTTGAATAACCACTTTTTAAACCCTCACAGTGACCAAAACTGCCATTTTTACAGAGTTTTGCTTACTCAAAATCTTCAATTTTGACCAATTTCAGGCACAGAAATGACTTTAAACACACTTATTTTAGTTGAAAAAGTAATAACTCACATCCAACCGTCATTTAAAGTCAAAAGATTAAATGTTAAAATTTCATCAATATTGACCATTTTTTCAACGTTCGACTGGTCCGGGGTCATCGTTTTTCATCAGAAAATTGATTTTTTGGACTCTACCAAAAATGATTCAAAATGTCATTTGGATCGGGCCTCATGTTGAATAACCACTTTTTAAACCCTCACAGTGACCAAAACTGCAATTTTTACAGAGTTTTGCTTACTCAAAATCTTCAATTTTGACCAATTTCAGGCACAGAAATGACTTTAAACACACTTATTTTAGTTGAAAAAGTAATAACTCACATCCAACCGTCATTTAAAGTCAAAAGATTAAATGTTAAAATTTCATCAATATTGACCATTTTTTCAACGTTTGACTGGTCCGGGGTCATCGTTTTTCATCAGAAAATGGATTTTTTGGACTCTACCAAAAATGATTCAACATGTCATTTGGATCAGGCCTCATGTTGAATAACCACTTTTTAATCCCTCACAGTGACCAAAACTGCCATTTTTACAGTTTTGCTTACTCAAAATCTTCAATTTTGACCAATTTCAGGCACAGAAATGACTTTAAACACACTTATTTTAGTTGAAAAAGTAATAACTCACATCCAACCGTCATTTAAAGTCAAAAGATTAAATGTTAAAATTTCATCAATATTGACCATTTTTTCAACGTTCGACTGGTCCGGGGTCATCGTTTTTCATCAGAAAATTGATTTTTTGGACTCTACCAAAAATGATTCAAAATGTCATTTGGATCGGGCCTCATGTTGAATAACCACTTTTTAAACCCTCACAGTGACCAAAATTGCCATTTTTACAGAGTTTTGCTTACTCAAAATCTTCAATTTTGACCAATTTCAGGCACAGAAATGACTTTAAACACACTTATTTTAGTTGAAAAAGTAATAACTCACATCCAACCGTCATTTAAAGTCAAAAGATTAAATGTTAAAATGTCATCAATATTTACCATTTTTTCAACGTTCGACTGGTCCGGGGTCATCGTTTTTCATCAGAAAATTGATTTTTTGGACTCTACCAAAAATGATTCAAAATGTCATTTTG